>NW_023459403.1:50814-56349 GCF_013731165.1 Rhagoletis pomonella | reverse complement strand
TACGGCGTCGAGGAGCTGATGAGGTGCATGCATGCCATACGCGCCAACTACCGCGGAATCAGCCTTCTAAGAATCAGACTGAAGCCCACCCTCAAAGAACTGATTGGACCTTATCAGTGTGGCTTTAGGCCTGGAAAATCCACCATAGAACAGGTATTCACAATACGCCAAAGAAACGACCCGCGAGAATAGGATCGACGCACACCCTCTATTCGTCGATTTCAAAGCCGCTTTCGACAGCACGAAGAGAATTTGCCTTTGTGCCGCGATGTCTGAATTGGAAATCCCCGCGAAACTAATACGGCTGAGTAAATTGACGTTGAGCAATAACACCAGCTCCGTCAGAATAGGGAAAGACTTCTCCAAGGCGTTTGATACCAAATCTCAGACAATCCCTTTCGTGTGATTTCTTCAATCTGATGTTGGAGAAGATAATAATAGCCGCAGAACTGAACCGATCAGGCACAATACTTTACAAGAGCGTACAATTGCTGTCGTATGCCGAGGACATATATATTATTGGTAAAAACAAGGGCTTCGTCTGTTCTGCCTTCTCGGGATTGGATAGAGAAGCAAAGCGAATGGGTCTGGTGGTGAACGAGGACAAAGCGAAGTATCTCCTGTCATCACACAAACAGTCAGAGCATACGCGTCTTGGCACCCACGTCACTGTTGACAGGTACAAGTTTGAAAAAGTAGACGACTTCGTTTATTTGGGAACCAGCATTAACACCAATAATAATGTCAGCCTTGAAATCCAACGGAGAATCACTCTTGCCAACAAGTGCTACTTTGGGCTTAGTAGGCAATTGAGAAGTAAAGCCCTCTCTCGTCGAACAAAGATCCCACTCTATAAGTCACTCATCATGCCTGTGCTGGTGTATGGCGCGGAGGCATGGACAATGAAATCATCTGATGAGGCGGCTCTTGAAGTTTTCGAGAGAAAGATTTACAGATTTACGCGTTGGTGATGGCGAATATCGCAGACGATTAAACGATGAGCTGTATGAGCTTTACAACGATATAGATATAGTGCAGGCTTGGCCATGTCGTTCGAATGGACAGAAACGCTTCTGCTCTGAAAATATTCAACGCGGGCCGCGATGCTGGTAACAGAGGAAGAGGAAGGCCTCCTCCGCGTTGGAAAGACCAGGTGGAGAAGGACTTGGCTTCACTTGGCATTTCCAATTGGCGTCAGTTAGCACAGAAGAGAAATGACTGGCGTGCTGTTTCGGACTGGGCCAAAATCGCTTAGGCGGTTACAGCGCCAATAAAGGAGAAGAAGAAGAAAGGCATAAAGCATATGAGTAAGTAAAATTCCTTAGATTTTCTGTTCCAACTTATTTTTTATAGGAAAAAAGTTACGCATCACTTGTTGATAAACACAGTTTACTAGACTAATAAAAGAAAACTGTAGGAACGTTTCCAGTTGATAAAATTTCCGAGTACCAACTAGCGGTTTACCAAGTACCAACTACCAGGTTAGAAGACCCTTAATTTTACACAAATACATAGGTAGATAGATAGATAAAGTAGAGGTATGTACTGCGACCAAATGATCTATTGTGCCCTCGACTGTTTAGAGTACCTCATCTGATCCCAGAGAACCCAGAAATTTAAGGAGCTCTCCCGGAGATTAGCGATTGTAAGACTTCCTCACTTGGCCAGAGTTGGCCTAGGTGTCTCTCCCGTCTTCTCAGTCACTTCGCAGAACCGACATAGGTCGTTAGACCAGATCCCCAACCTCTGCAGGTGACCTCTCAGTCTGCAGTGACCCGTCAAAAAGCCTGTCGATATCCTTACCCTTTCTTTGGGAAGGTTTATTATTGCTCTATACCGTGTAAGGTTATAACCTCCCAGTTGGCCTTTTAGCCTGGCGTAGGCCTGCCGTGTTACGCCAGTGCTGATTCCTTACTGTGTTCCTCTCCTTTCTGAACTCTTCCTTGATTGTACTAGGTCCAATCGCTATGAAGGGCTCAGGCCCTATAGGCAACGAGGCGGTTGCCTTCCTAGCTAGTCGGTCCGCTTCCTCATTGCCGACAACTCCTGCATGACCTGGCACCCAAGTTAATTGGATGTCGTTGTACTCCGCCAGGGCGTTGAGCTTATAAATACACTCCAGAACCAGAGAGGATTTGACCTCACATGATAATAGGGCCTTGAGTACTGCCTGCTCATGATCAAAATACTTTCATTACGATAGTTCCTGCGCAGGTTAATCTCTGCACACAGACTTATGGCATAGACTTCCGCTTGAAAGATGCTTGGGTATACGCCCATGGGTACCGAAAGCTTTAGCCTTGGCCCGTGAACGCCTGCCCCAATTCGGGAGTTTTAGAGCCGTCTGTGTGCCATTGCATTGAGCTCGCGTATCTGCCTCTCCATAAAAGAGGTGCTCCAAGTTGACTTGGTGCAAAGCGCTATTTTAAATTTCCTGTCAAAGCTAACTAGTTTGGGCCTGTCGTCTCTGGGGAACAGAGCTAATGGAATTTGGAAGCCTAGCTTATCCCTGTACCTCGATGGTAGGATTTTACCTCTACCAAAGCCTTCTCTTGCGATGTTCAATAGAGTTCGCTTTGCTGCCTGTTCAATGGTAAGGTGCAGTGGCTCGAGCTCGAGAATCACCTCTAGCGCCGCCGTCGGGCATGTGCGCATTGCCCCCGTAATGCATACACACGCCAGACGTTGAAGCTTAGTGAGGGATTGTCTCACCGTTGCAAGGGTGGTCCTCGCGACCCACGCCACTGCCCCATAAGTAACTATTGGTCTAACTATCATGGTATACATCCATCTTAGGATCTTGGGACTACAGCCCCAAGACTTCGCAGCCAGACGTTTGCAAACCATTAGTGCCCTCGTAGCTTTGGAAGTGATCGAGTCGACATGCGCCTTCCACAGAAGCCTGGAATCTAGTATTAATCCTAGGTACTTGACTTCGGTGGCAACGTTGACGGCGACCCCATTCAAAGTGATGGTCCTCATACCTGGGAGTGTTCTTCTTCTAGAAAAGGGTATGATAACGGATTTGGAGGGCTTGATGCTCAGGCCCATACTCAAGCACCAGCCTCTTGCAAGGTTTAGTCCCCTTTGAACTATATCGCATAGAGTGCTCACGAACTTCCCCCTGGCAATAATCACAATGTCATCCGCATAGCCTTGACAGCGGATGCCATTGTCAGTGAAACCCTGTAGAAGTTCGTCCACAACTAAGCTAGTAAGAAGAGGGGATAAAACTTCTCCCTGTGGTCAACCTCTTGTAATTTGTAGCTGTACCACGCCGTCCCCGATGTCGGTTTCAGCTATCCTTGTGTTGAGTAACCTGACTATCCACCTACGGATGGTTGCCTGTACGTTACGTTTTTCAAGCGCCCGGTCGACACTATCGTGAGAGGTGTTGTCAAACGCCCCCTCAATGTCGATGAAGGCACAGAGTACTGTCTCCCCACACACAAGAGCACCTTGTATTTCCGTGGACAGGGCATAGTGCAGTGTCCGTGGACCTGCCCACTCTGTAGGCATGTTGGTCGGGGTGCAAAGGCGCTGCATTAAGGGTGTTGTTCCTAATTTCATGGTCGATGACCTTCTCCATTGCTTTTAGTAGAAAGGAGGTAAGACTTATCGGCCTCAAGGACTTAGCGAGAGAGTAGTCTCCCTTACCTATCTTCGGGATAAATATAACCCGAGCCCTCTGCCACACCTCGGGGATGTGGGCAATTGCTAAGCTCGCCCGCATGATGTTAACGAGGTGTGGCAGTAGGAACTCTTTACCTTGCTTCAGCAACACTGGACTCAAGGAGTCCAAAGCCCAGCAGACTGATCGGTGGGTGATTAGACTTCTAGCCAGCTTCCAGTCTGCAGGGGATGGCCTAGTTCTTTGGCATGGTACCTCCCTCGTGGTCGGAGTGGCATCCGGAAAGTGGGCCGAGAGCAGGGCAAGCGCCCTTACTTTTTCGTTCCCTGAGTAGGTACCATTAGCTAGCCGGATTGTTAGTTTGGTGTCAGTATGATCCCCCGCCAGGGCCTAATATAGTCTAGCGGCTGCAGGAGTCGATGTGATATCCTCACAGAACTTCCTGAAGCTGCCCCGTTTGGCCTTCTTGATCTCTTTACTGTAATTAGTTAAACTGGCTGAATATTCCGCCCAAACCCCTGTACGCTTTGCCCTATTAAAAAGTTTTCGTACCTGCTTTCTGAGAACCGATAGCTCCTGAGACCACCAGTTGGGCTGAGCCTTCCCTTTTGGTTTCGCCTCAGAGCAGCTGGAGTGAAAGGCATCCATTATGGCGCCATTCAGTTCGTTAACGGTGCTCTCTAACCTCATATGATCGACGTGCCTGTTCTTGGACTGTATTTCAGTCAAGTTTGATTTTAAATTTTCGCTGTATCGCTCCCAGTCAGTTTTCCTGGGGTTTCTAGTTGCTCGGTTTGTTCTCGCCTCTGCTCCCAGCACAAATTGGATAATCCTGTGGTCCGATAATGAAGGTTCCTACGAGACCCCCCATTGCGTGACCAGAGGACTAACCAATCTGTTGCTAAGCGTAATGTGCAGTACCTCTTTCCTAGCCCTCGTGACAAATGTCGGCGTTTGGCCAACCTTAAAATGTACTCTAAGAGACACTCACCTCTGCGATTTGTGTCCGTGGTGCCCCATTCAACATTGTGGGCGTTCGCATCGCACCCCACTATAAGGTGAAGCCGTCTCCTCCTGCAGTACTCCACTAACCTCTGTACCTCTTGTGGTGGGGCATAGCTGCTGTCTCCCGGAAAGTAGGCCGCAGCGACCACTACCTCTACGTTCCTATCGCAAATGGTCAGCGACGACTGCACTGCGACTAGGTCCTGTGTTAAAAATTCTGTAATGCAAAAATAATCAATATTTTACTTAAGCACTACAAACGCTCTGGGCCTCTCACAGGAGAGGTACCTTGTTCATTTTATGGTTGAGGCCCCTCACCTGGCCTCTGCAGGTCCACGGCTCTTGGATCAGTAGGATGCCCAGGCCATCCGTGGCGAAACTGATGGTGATGACCGCCGAAGCAGCCACCGCGTGATGCAGGTTAACCTGGGCTACTGCCAAGTGTCGGGGATTCATAGGTGGAGCTCGTCAAGGTCGGAGAGCTGTAGTTTGCTCTCGTTCAGCTTGTCAAGCTCTACTCGCCTCAAGCAGCTCCTGCGTTGAGGGCACGTGTTCCGCTGAGGTAGTGGTAGCGGTAGGCCCGAGCGTGTTTGCAGGAGCTGGTGTTACTGCGAGGAGTGGCTACTCCGCTGGTAAGCCCAAGGTTGACTCGGCCATCTGGGCAGCAGAGGAACCGGCGACCGCGTAGATTTGAGTCTCCTGCGACTCCGACTCCTTGCTGCCTGTCGCCTTTTGTCTCCACGGTCTCACCGTGATGAAGCTGAACCTATAGTTCAGGTTGAAGCCAGCCCTCTTTATACTGACGTAAGACTCCTCATAAATGCCTAGGAATAGCCTGAGCCCGTTATCCTCAGTGGTGCTGGACACTACTTTCCACGCAGAAGTGTGGATGCCCTCGT
>NW_023459403.1:48860-50714 GCF_013731165.1 Rhagoletis pomonella | reverse complement strand
TTCGTGCACATCCCGGGTCCCTTCCAGCCTTCAAGTGCTGGTGCCTTCTCCGCCAGCCAGGTTGCTGTTTTCTCGTCCCTGCAATCTACGAGAAGCATACCGGACCTGAAGTACACCCCGCAGAATGCCAGCGTGTGCGACCAACTTTTGAAGACCTCTTCCATGAGCCAGGCATCTTGGAGCCTGGTTAGGTCCTCTGGGCTCAAGGCAGCAGCAAGGTACTCACACGGTAGCACCGCTACCCGGATGCCTTTGAGGGTCTCCGAGTAGCTGGGCTGCTGAGTGGCGCCCTCCTGCACCTGTCCCTGCCCGGCCGGCCCAGCCAGGCTCTTAGGCCATGAATTCGGAGTAGGTGGCTGATCCCGCTGCCGTTTGGTGCTTGGTGTCTCAGGCCGAGTAATTTGATTGCTCCCTCTCTTGACTGCGTCCCCTTTGTTATGGCCAGGGGGTACCCCGGTTCTGCGCCATCCGGCGGGCGCGAGTCTGTGCTGCTGTTGTTGCTGTGGCCCGCTTCTCTGCTTTGCAGCAGGCGCGGGAAAGTGTGCCTGTTTATTGGGCCCGCTCGTTCACCTATCGGCAGGTGCGGGTTTGTTGCCTTTACCGCTACGCTCTTTCTCGACCTCAATTCTGACGCAGGCCATGGCTATGTCCTCAACTGGGGGCTTGCCCTGTTCCAGGTACCGGAGGTACCACTTGACCCCGGAGCCGCTCAAACCTTCGCGGTGTCGGTCGTCCAGAGCCCCTGGCTGACCTGGAAGAGGCATCGGCGGATGTTTGGCCCTGCGGTTTTTCTTCCTCCTCTGCTTCTGCCATCCAGACTCGTCAGATGTGGCGGAGGCGTTGCTGCTGAGGGACCTGTGTCTACCTATCCCCTTCCGGTGACCGCTGTCAGAGCGGCGCCGACTCTTTGAGCGCTCCCGGCTTTTTGAGCGGGACGACTCTTTGAACGCTCCCGGCTCTTTGAGCGGTGACGACTCTTAGAGCGGCGCCGACTGCTTGAGCGATGCCGGCTATTGGAGTGGTGACTGCCCTCGGTACGGTGGCTGCTTTCTGATCTCGCTGTTTCTGTGTGCCTGAAAAGAGAACTGCCGGACCGGTGTTGCGGCCGATCTAGTTCGGCAGATGAATCATACAAATCTTACACATCTTGATTTGCGCAAGTACCTTATTTGCACCGTGTCTTGCTACAGGGCGCCTCTGCACTGGTGCCTGGATGTTCGTCATCCCTCGCATGCTCAATGAACAGCGATGCTTCCTCTGCTGTCAGTTTGTCCAAGAAGCTGCTCTTGCGCTTGACGCTCTTAGAGCCTTCTAGCGTGCTGCTGCTTGGCGTTACTGGTGTACCTTGCTCTTGTTATTGTTACAGCTGATGCCGTAATACCCACCGCCGCTGGTGGCGCGGGTGCTGTGGTAGATGTTGTTGTTGTTGCTGTTGTTGTAGCTGTAGTTGCTGTTGTTGTTTTTTTTGGGTTTTTTGTGTTGTTTTTTGTTTGTTGTTGTAATAATCTTTTTCGTACGACCGCCTGCTCGACGAGGCGAGCTCAGCAGCCTAAGGTTTTGAAGGGGATCTTCAAAGTCCGCCGCGCCAGCGCCCCTCGTCCCGGTAAGCCCACCGTTACTCCCCGGAGCGGCCCGGTGTCGGAAAGGTGCCGTTCTAATACAGCCGGTTTATACCCTCCTGGCTGCAAACCGTCCAATAGGCACGGTGTCGCTTAACACCCTGGATTAGGAGGTGGCAGTTCTTGGTCACTGTTCTCCAGCGGCCTAAATCTGGAGGGAAGTTAGCGCGGAGGCTGCCACATCCGCGTTACCTCAGACCAGAAGAGGACCGGTTGGTGATTCAGCTAAGCCCCC
>NW_023459403.1:46173-48760 GCF_013731165.1 Rhagoletis pomonella | reverse complement strand
ACCAAGGATATAAAAGTAGGTCGTTTGCAGCGGAGTCGCCAAAATGTTAGTCAATGGCAGAACTTGCCACTAATGAAAGTGCGGTTTCCTTTTGTCTAAAACGTCCGTGGTAAATTCGTGAGAGAATTTAATTGGTTTTTAAGTTTTTTAAAAAGGTATAACAAGGTTAAATACAATTTTATGTGTGTAGAAGTTAAAAAAGATGATAACTCGTAGTGCTATTAGGAGCTGCACCCTACGACAAATTCCCAAAGGCGCCCGTAGAGGAGATCATCGTTAATTTATTATTGTATTAGGATATATCGGAGCCATCAAAAGTGTAAGTCGGGAACTTCTGTGCATATACATATACAATTTGTTAGGAAACTAAGGCAGGTTTTCTTTGCAGTGTGCCGGAAACTGGTAGTGCAGGTGAAACGAACTTGCCCAAGATTTAGAGGGCGCGGCACAACTTTTGTGTGAGTGCTAGTTTCTTAAGAGTATTCTTTTGTTGATGGCATACGTATCACCCGGTAGCTGAAAGCATCTGAACTTTTGAGTCGATTAGCTTGAAGTCGCTGCAGTGCGAATTTACCCAGGAGGTTACAGGCGGCTTTAAAATTTGAGACACACGCTATTAAATGAGAGGCTGTTAAAGTGTGCAAAAGCTTTTGCAGCGCTGCCGAGATAAGCGCCGGAAGCCGGGGTGCTAACGTTTGCATACTTAAGTACATGTTTGCTGTGTTGCTGAATTATTTATTTATTTGTTTTATTCAAGTTTTAGTTAGTAAGCTATACCTTGACCAACGTACATATATATTTGTTTTTTTTTTTGCATATTTTATTCTTTTTCTCTTTGTATTATTTTCAAGAGCTGTTTTTGAGTCAAAGTCAGTTTCTTTGTAAAACCTACCTCCATGTTAAGAATCCGTTCCGTTTTGAAATCTGAAATCTACCCTGTAAAACCCCCTCAAAGAGCTCTCTTAGGCAGGTTTTAGGAAGACGTTGCTATAGGAAATAGTTTGTGTTTGAAAACCCATTCGTTGGTGTAATCCTTTTAATATTGTTTTGTTTCAGTTAATTTTCTTTTGAAACGTTTATTTTCAAGAATTGTAAAATCTTTGTTTCGACATACACTTTAATGTTAGTACATTTCGTTAAGGCAGATGAAAGATTGTTTAAAAGTAAATTATACAGCAAGTTGAAAACAAATGGATATCTGATCATGTTCGGATGCTAAAAATTTTTACTCGGGGGGGATGAGTTGAGGAGAAAGATGAAATAAGGTAAAGATAGCTGGCGGACGTGGTATTGAGAAGGGGGTTGCCAAAGAAATTGTAATGGAACGGCAAAGGCACCCAAGGTTGGGAGGGCGAGTGAAGCGCAGCAGAAATCACTTTTGTTTGTTATGATACCTCACGGCCTGATGCAGCGGGTTGGGATCCCGCGATCCGCGTTTGATCTAGCCAAGGAGCTGGGCCAGGCATGATGGCTTTGAGGGTGCACCGTGTTACAAATACATAACACATTCCAGCACATTTGGTATATCTAATTCGCTTTTCAGCATTAAGAAAGCGATACTATCCTCTCTCAATAAATGATTGAGTAACATAAATGCATAATAATCAGCTGATGTATTTGGTTCTGTAGCTGAATAGTTTTAGATCTCGACACTTAACAAACTCCTGCCTTTCGTGTTTCGGCGCGAAAATTGAAAATAATACGTCATGCGGACTGCGCCCCTCGTGCGGAAGGGCGGGAAAAGAGGGCAAAACCGTGGGGATTATTAATATTACTCATGCTTGGCTGAGTTTATACAAAGTTATAGCTGAAATACAATGCAGGCGAACGGCAAACTCGCCACTGCGAAATTCGCGTTATCAAAACTAGAACACCCACAAGCATATGGAATTGAACACAGTCAAAGTGAAATACGAAGTTCGCTCGGCGGCGGTTCGTGGCGATAGATTTATTTCTATCGCCCTCCTGGGCGATGGCATCTGTACATGCAAATGTGATCGTATTTCTTTTTGCTTTCAAAGTCTTAGGGCCGGTTACTCAATGTCTGGTTAACACTAATCTCCGTGTAAACATCATTATCGACGTGTTCGGCTCTATGCATATAACATGGAGTCGGTAACATTGATAACGATGTTTTACCGGAGATTAGTGTTAACCAGACATTGAGTAACCGGCCCTTAGAAGGAAACAACAAAAACACGAATTATTTTTGTTGTTGGAAAAATACAGTTGTGGATTCGTTAAATCTGGATTAAAATAAAATAATTTATAATAATTTTTCTTTGTTTTATATTTATACTTGTTATCATTTTCGCATTTCTAAATATGGTTTAGTTTTTTCTAAATATTGTCACCCAAATTATAAAGACGACTAAATGGGATCAGCTGTTTTCGCTGCCGCTCTAATTCTGCACGCAACTTTATTTCGGTTATTAAAATGTGCAAAACTTGCGTGCGAGCGTAGAAAAATTCACGCCGGTAATATTAGGTTGAGCTGTAAAGAATCATATGAACGAGGTAGGTGTTCGGTACCCATGTAATTGCCTTCGCGATGGCAGGCACCTTGTCGTTGGTGCGGGGGCTTAGC
>NW_023459403.1:32480-46073 GCF_013731165.1 Rhagoletis pomonella | reverse complement strand
ACCAAGGATATAAAAGTAGGTCGTTTGCAGCGGAGTCGCCAAAATGTCAATCAATGGCAGAACTTGCCACTAATGAAAGTGCGGTTTCCTTTTGTCTAAAACGTCCGTGGTAAATTCGTGAGAGAATTTAATTGGTTTTTAAGTTTTTAAAAAGGTATAACAAGGTTAAATAAAATTTTATGTGTGTAGAAGTTAAAAAAGATGATAATTCGTAGTGCTATTAGGAGCTGCACCCTACGACAAATTCCCAAAGGCGCCCGTAGAGGAGATCATCGTTAATTTATTATTGTATTAGGATATATCGCAGCCATCAAAAGTGTAAGTCGGGAACTTCTGTGCATATACATATACAATTTGTTAGGAAACTAAGGCAGGTTTTCTTTGCAGTGTGCCGGAAACTGGTAGTGCAGGTGAAACGAACTTGCCCAAGATTTAGAGGGCGCGGCACAACTTTTGTGTGAGTGCTAGTTTCTTAAGAGTATTCTTTTGTTGATGGCATACGTATCACCCGGTAGCTGAAAGCATCGGAACTTTTGAGTCGATTAGCTTGAAGTCGCTGCAGTGCGAATTTACCCAGTAGGTTACAGGCGGCTGTAAAATTTGAAACACACGCTATTAAATGAGAGGTTGTTAAAGTGTGCAAAAGCTTTTGCAGCGCTGCCAAGATAAGCGCCGGAAACCGGGGTGCTAACGTTTGCATACTTAAGTACATGTTTGCTGTGTTGCTGAATTATTTATTTATTTATTTTATTAAAGTTTTAGTTAGTAAGCTATACCTTGACCTACATACATATATATTTGTTTTTTTTTTGCATATTTTATTCTTTTTCTCTTTGTATTATTTTTAAGAGCTGTTTTTGAGTCAAAGTCAGTTTCTTTGTAAAACCTACCTCCATGTTAAGAATCCGTTCCGTTTTGAAATCTGAAATCTACCCTGTAAAACCCCCTCAAAGAGCTCTTTTAGGCAGGTTTTAGGAAGACGTTGCTATATGAAATAGTTTGTGTTTGAAAACCCATTCGTTGGTGTAATCCTTTTAATATTGTTTTGTTTCAGTTAATTTTCTTTTGAAACGTTTATTGTCAAGAATTGTAAAATCTTTGTTTCGACATACACTTTAATGTTAGTACATTTCGTTAAGGCAGATGAAAGATTGTTTAAAAGTAAATTATGCAGCAAGTTGAAAACAATTGGATATCTGATCATGTTCGGATGGTATATCTAATTCGCTTTTCAGCATTAAGAAAGCGATACTATCCTCTCCCAATAAATGATTGAGTAACATAAATGCATTATAATCAGCTGATGAATTTGGTTCTGTAGCTGAATTGTTTTAGATCTCGACACTTAACAAACTCCTGCCTTTCGTGACTCGGCGCGAAAATTGAAAATAATACGTCATGCGGACTGCGCCCCTCGTGCGGAAGGGCGGGAAAAGAGGACAAAACCATGGGATTATTAATATTACTCATGCTTGGCTGAGTTTATACAAAGTTATAGCTGAAATACAATGCAGGCGAACGGCAAACTCGCCACTGCGAAATTCGCGTTATCAAAATTAGAACACCCAAAAGCATATGGAATTGAACACAGTCAAAGTGAAATACGAAGTTCGCTCGGCGGCGTTTCGTGGCGATAGATTTATTTCTATCGCTCTGCTGGGCGATGGCAGCTGTACATGCAAATATGATCGTATTTCTTTTTGCTTTCAAAGTCTTAGAAGGAAACAACAAAAACACGAATTATTTTTGTTGTTGGAAAAATACAGTTGTGGATTCGTTAAATCTGGATTAAAATAAAATAATTTATAATAATTTTTCTTTGTTTTATATTTATACTTGTTTTCATTTTCACATTTCTAAATATGGTTTAGTTTTTTTTTAAATATTGTCACCCAAATTATAAAGACGACTAAATGGGATCAGCTGTTTTCGCTGCCGCTCTAATTCTGCACGCAACTTTATTTCGGTTAATAAAATGTGAAAAACTTGCGTGCGAGCGTAGAAAAATTCACGCAGGTAATATTAGGTTGAGCTGTAAAGAATCATATGAACGAGGTAGGTGTTCGGTACCCATGTATTTGCCTTCGCGATGGCAGGCACCTTGTCGTTGGTGCGGGGCTTAGCTGAATCACCAACCGGTCCTCTTCTGGTCTGAGGTAACGCGGATGTGGAAGCCTCCGCGCTAACTTCCTCCCAGATTTAGACCGCTGGAAAACAGTGACCAAGAACTGCCACCTCCTAATCCAGGGTGTTAAGCGACACCGTGCCTATTGGACGGTTTGCAGCCAGGAGGGTATAAACCGGCTGTATTAGAACGGCACCTTTCCGACACCGGGCCGCTTCGGGGAGTAACGGTGGTCTTACCGCGACGAGGGGCGCTGGCGCGGCGGACTTTGAAGATCCCCTTCAAAACCTTAGACTGAGCTCGCCTCGTCGAGCAGGCGGTCGTACGATAAAGATGATTCAACAACAAACAAAAAACAACAAAAAAAACAAAAACAAAAAACAACAACAGCAACTACAGCTACAACAACAGCAACAACAACATCTACCACAGCACCCGCGCCACCAGCGGCGGTGGGTATTACGGCATCAGCTGTAACAATAGCAAGAGCTACTACAGGTACAAGGCAAGAGCAGCTTCTTGGACAAACTGACAGCAGAGGAAGCATCGCTGTTCATTGAGCATGCGAGGGATGACGAACATCCAGGCACCAGTGCAGAGGCGTCCTGTAGAAAGAGACACGGTGCAAAAAAGGTACTTGCGCAAATCAAGATGTGTTAGATTTGTATGATTCATCTGCCGAACTAGATCGGCCGCAACACCGATCCAGCAGTTCTCTTTTCAGGCACACAGAAACAGCGAGATCAGAAAGCGGCCACAGCACCGTGGGCAGTCACCGCTCCAATAGCCGGCATCGCTCAAGCAGTCGGCGCCGCTCTAAGAGTCGTCACCGCTCAAAGAGCCGGGAGCGTTCAGAGTCGTCACCGCGCAAAAAGCCGGGAGCGCTCAAAGAGTCGGCGCCGCTCTGACAGCGGTCACCGGAAGGGGATAGGTAGACGCAGGTCCCTCAGCAGCAACGCCTCCGCCACATCTGACGATGGCAGAAGCAGAGGAGGAAGAAAAACCCCAGGGCCAAGCCTCCGCCGATGCCTCTGCTAGGTCAGCCAGGGGCTCTGGAAGACCGACACCGCGAAGGTTTAAGCGGCTCCGGGGTCAAGTGGTACCTCCGGTACCTGGAACAGGCAAGCCCGCAGTTGAGGCCAGAGCCATGGCCTGCGTCCGAATTGAGGTCGAGCAAAAGCGTAGCGGTAAAGGCAACAAACCCGCACCTGCCGATAGGTGGAAGAGCGGGCCCAATAAACAGGCACACTTTCCAGCGCCTGCTGCAAAGCAGAGAAGTGGGCCACAGCAACAACAGCAGCACAGACCCGCGCCCGCCGGTTGGCGCAGAAGCGGGGAACCCCCTGGGCATAACAAAGGGGACGCAGTCAAGAGAGGGAGCAATCATATTACTCCGCCTGAGACACCAAGCACCAAACGGCAGCGGGATCAGCCACCTACTCCGAATTCATGGCCTAAGAGCCTGGCTGGGCCGGACGGGCAGGAACAGGTGCAGGAGGGCGCCACTCGGCAGCCCAGCTACTCGGAGGCGCTCAAAGGCATCCGGGTAGCGGTGCTACCGTGTGAGTACCTTGCTGCTGCCTTGAAACCAGAGGACCCAACCAGACTCCAAGATGCCATCATGGAAGAGGTCTTCAAAGGTTGGTCGCACACGCTGGCATTCTGCGGGCTGTACTTCAGGTCCGGTATGCTTCTCGTAGATTGCAGGGACGAGAAAACAGCAACCTGGCTGGCGGAGAAGGCACCAGCACTTGAAGGCTGGAAGGGACCCGGGATGTGCACGAAGAGAGGGGACGATATCCCTCCAGTGCATAACATCACGGTGTTCCTCCCAAGGAGCGCCGACAAATCTGCCGAGTTTGCGCTGGGGCTACTAAAAGCTCAGGACGAGGGCATCCACACTTCTGCGTGCGATTTTTTATTAAAAATTTTCGCCTGCGGCACTTTTTGCATAAAAATTAATACTTCGATAAATAATGAAAATGGGAAAATTTTAGTAGACGGACGGCAAATTCTAGAAAAAGGGGGGATGAGGGGGGGTAGAATAGGACCCCCTGATTTCAAAACTACCCCCCTTTTTTCTAGCAACCCTATAGTTCTTATATAATTTATTGTTAAAGTTTTCATATAAACGATGAATAAGATAGCAAAATAACATACAACTTAGTGCCACCAGACTGGAATTTTGAATAATAAAAGCGGATTTTTAATTCGGAATTTTTACTTAGTAGAATTATTATTTCTGTGTTGCCGAAGAAATGGGGGCTGAACACATTTTGCAGAGAACACCTTTCTGCGTAGGCGGCCTTCGGCCGCACTTAGGGATTATAACCCTCAGGCAGTAGAATTCTCCTCTCTGTTTTGCGAAGAAAAGGAGCTGAACACCTTTTGCAGAGAACACCTTTCTGCGTAGGCGGCCTTCGGCCGCACTTAGGGATTATAACCCTCAGGCAGTAGAATTCTCCTTTCTGTTTTGCAAAGAAAAGGAGCTGAACACCTTTCTGCGTAGGAGGCCTTCGGCCGCACTTAGGGATTATAACCCTCAGGCAGTAGAATTCTCCTTTCTGTTTTGCGAAGAAAAGGAGCTGAACACCTTTTACAGAGAACACTTTTCTGCGTAGGCGGCCTTTGGCCGCACTTAGGGATTATAACCCTCAGGCAGTAGAATTCTCTTTTCTGTTTTGCGAAGAAAAGGAGCTGAACACCTTTTGCAGAGAACACCTATCTGCGTAGGCGGCCTTCGGCCGCACTTAGGGATTATAACCCTCAGGCAATAGAATTCTCCTTTCTGTTTTGCGAAGAAAAGGAGCTGAACATTTTCTTTTGTATTGATTTCCCCTGTATTCCTTTTTAATCATTGCCTTCTTTGTATGTATTGTTTTGTACAATATGGCAACACATGTTATGTGTCAGTTTGCAACCATGTGTTATTGTAAATATGCGTGAAATTCAATGTAATTTACAAGTCGATAAAAGTTTAAAGTGATTTATA
Source organism: Rhagoletis pomonella (assembly GCF_013731165.1). NCBI lineage: Eukaryota > Metazoa > Arthropoda > Insecta > Diptera > Tephritidae > Rhagoletis > Rhagoletis pomonella. Next base: position 40,956 of record NW_023459403.1, on the reverse strand, counting down.
TACAAGATAAAATAAAAGAAAAGTGTGTAAAGTATTAAGTACAGTGTTATGTGCATTTATATATATAAAAGTATGCACAAATGCTTTTTTGTTAAGGAAACCAAGTGGAACGACTTAAGAAATTTTAACAACAAATAACTTATAAACAATGATATTATTTATATTTTTTAGTTATACATGTTTTAGAGGATACCTCCCTTAACATCCTGACCAAGTTTCATTTGTTAATTCCACCTGGTTTTCTTAAAACACAAGGTGCGGCTGACTACTAAAGCCCACCCATGAAAATTTAAAAAAAAAAAAATCGAGCGATGTTTTATTAAAAATTTTTGCCTGCGCCGCTCTTCCCATAAAAAACAATACTTCGATAAATAACTAAGTTAACATTTTTATTACAAAATCCCTCGATTTTAGACTGAATCACTTTTTTTTATCAATACATCGATATTTAATTTTAAAAAAAAGTAAATTTCAATGCCCGTTTTTATTGTTTCTCGTTTTCAGTGCTTTTTTTTTGGGCATTTTTTGTTGTGTGGCAGCACCGACATTGTAGTACAATTGGTTTACAAAGCAAAAAGTGAGGTTGAGGTTGACATTTTTTGCAACTTAAATTCAATTTTCATAAAAACTATAAGCCTCCAGAGGGTGGGGTTTTCAGATTTATAATCACAAAAAGCCGCTCTAAACCCCATAATTTTTGTTTTTTTTAAAAGCCGGCTTCCGTATTGGAAAATTTTCCCTGCAAAACACACACAGCCGTTTCATACATTTCTGGCAAAAAAAAACTTCCACGTCGCACTTTCTTCGAAACATCCACTAGCAGTGTCATTTAAATTTAGGTGATTTCATATTATATTTCTGTAAAAAAAAACACGATTTCTACATTTCTTCACTTATTCTAAACTGTATGGAGCAAAGCAAGATTTATACTCAGGCCGATTCAAACAGAAACTCCCCGGGAGCTTTTTTCTTTTCCCTTTCCTCCTATCATGAATAAAAATTCCGAGGATTTTTTATTTTAAATGACGGAGTTTAGCTGTCAAATACCCCCTTCGAAGTTGGAATTTCCTCCTCCACAATTTTCGACGAAACGCTACTACCGAGGAGTTAATTATTGGAGGATTTCTTTCCCGGTAAAAACAAATTCTCTGACTATTTCCCTTTCTTTGAGCGTATACATATCCAATTGCAATTTCTCAAACGACTTTCAACATTTATTTAATATAATAACCATTAATCAGCTTAAAAAACAAACTGCGTTTAGATGCACGGATATGTACTCATCAGAATACAAATTACCTACATATATTATTTCACTTTATCCTAGTATTTCACTGCAAAAACTTACTATTGCTCTAATTAAATCACAAATAGATATGCAAACGATGCATCGATGTTCCCGAAACATCGATAATAAGAGTACAAAATTATATTTTTACCATCGATATTTAAAATTTCCTAAAGGAGGCCACAAACGGTCAACAAATCGCACCGGACGGTTGAAATTAATTTGACGGGTGGGCTTTAGTAGTCAGCCTCACCTTGTGTTTTAAGAAAACCAGGTGGAATTAACAAATGAAACTTGGCCAGGATGTTAAGGGAGGTTTCCTCTAAAACCCGTATAACAAAAAAGTATAAACAATATTATATTTTATAAGTTATTTGTTGTTAAAATTTTTTAAGTAGTTCCACTTGGTTTCCTTAACAAAACCTGCATTTGTCACATATATATAAATGCACATAACACTGTACTTAATACTTTACAAACTTTTATTTTATTTTATCTTGTATATAAATCACTTTAATTCAGCTTTTATCGACTTGTAAATTACATTGAATTGCACCCATATTTACAATAACACATGGTTGCAAACTGACACATAACATGTGTTGCCATATTGTACAAAACAATACACACAAATAAGGCAATGTTTAAAAAGGAATACAAAAGAAAATGAAAATTTACCGCTACTTTTATTCTGGGCGTGTATTATTATCAATGAGGGTTTCCGGTCACGAACCCCTGTGCAAAAATATTGCCCATGACGTAGGCGGTGTTGGTCCCGCCCGATTTGATTGCTTTAAGTTCGGTCGAAGGCCGTCTACGCAGAAAGGTGTTCTCTGAAAAAGGTGTTCAGCTCCTTTTCTTCGCAAAAACAGAAAGGAGAATTCTACTGCCTGAGGGTTATAATCCTTAAGGGCGGCCGAAGGCCGCCTACGCAGAAATGTGTTCTGTGCAAACGGTGTTCAGCTCCTTTTCTTCGCAAAACAAAGAAGAATTCTACTGCCTGAGGGTTATAATCCCTAAGTGCGGCCGAAGGCCGCCTACGCAGAAAGGTGTTCTCTGCAAACCGTGTTCAGCTCCTTTTCTTCGCAAAACAGAAAAGCGAATTCTACTAAGTGAAAATTCTGAAATAAAAATCCCCTTTTATTATTCAAAATTCCAGTCTGGTAGCACCAAGTTGTATGTTATTTTGCTATCTTGTTCATCGTTTATATGAAAACTTTAACAATAAATTATATAAGAACTATACGGTTGCTAGAAAAAAGGGGGGTATTTTTGAAATCAGGGGGTCCTATTCTATCTCCCCTCATTCCCCTTTTTTCTAGAATTTGCCGTCCGTCTACTAAAATTTTCCCAATTTGTCCATACACGTATGTTTTTGCTGACGACTTTTATTTCACTTGGGAAATGTTTAGTAGCGCTCACATCGTTTTTTTGGGTTGGGGCGTAGGGGGAGGGGTGGGGCCTCTCAAACCCTCCCCAATAGAAAGGGGACAGTCCCCGCTTTCTGAAAAGGCGTATCGCCCCCTTGGGCTCCTCCCACAGGCCCCTAGGGAACCGTTTTAAGAAGGGGGAAAAACGGAATTTTCGTAGGCATACTGAGCAGTTTGAAGTGGAATATGACCCAACTAACAGAAACCGTGGGATTTTTTAATGAAAGAAATTATGCCAAATTATATATCGGGCGATTTTGAATAAAGAATAAAAAAGTCAATTAAAAATAGAAAAAACAAGTTTTTATAAAAAAAAAAATCTCTTTAACAAATGTATTTTTACGTAGAAGTCCTTTCTGCATAGGCGGCCTTTGGCCGCGCTTAGGGATTATAACCCTCAGGCAGTAGAATTCCCCTTTCTGTGTTGCCAAAGAGGGGGGCTGAACACCTTTTGCAGAGAACACCTTTCTGCGTAGGCGGCCTTCGGCCGTACTTAGGGATTATAACCCTCAGGCAGGAGAATTCCCCTTTCTGTGTTGCCAAAGAGGGGGGGCTGAACACCTTTTGCAGAGAACACCTTTCTGCGTAGGCGGCCTTCGACCGCACTTAGGGATTATAACCCTCAGGCAGTAGAATTCTCCTTTCTGTTTTGCGAAGAAAAGGAGCTGAACACCTTTTGCAGAGAACACCTTTGTATATGTTTAATGCTTACTGGGTTATATCCTATCTTCTTTTGTCTCTCATTCCTTTGCATATTTCGGAGTTTGACAGCTGACTCCGCTATTTAATTTGCATATGCAACCAAAGCCAGACGCGTGATTTTGAAGGTGTTTTTATTTAATGAATTGTGATTAATTGGTTAATATTAAAGTCGTAAAGCAAGTTATAACTAATCGAGTAAAGTGTAAAGGGAAGGTGAATACAAAAATGAATTGGTGAAGTGGCTGCTTTAAGGAGAATAGGAGTGATAAATGTACGCTGATTTCCAAATTTTACAAAAAAGGGCATATTTCAAACCCAATTTGTAAATAAATTAGTGACCAAAATTTACAAAGTGAGTGTTAAAATAATGCGTAGACCCTTGACTACAAGTGTGTGGAATTTTATTTGTATCGGGCCACACCTTTGGACGGAATAGCCCGAAATAGTTGTGAGCGATTCTAAACCCCAGGTCTGTTTCTTCGGCGATCCAACCCCGTTTAAGTCCCTCAAAATTTGTACGCGCATAGGCTACATCGCACATTCGCACACTTCTGCTCAGGGCCGGCATCGAGTCGAACCCTGGGCCAAAAACCTATACCTGCTGCGTGTGCCACAGATGACTAAACCATAACTCTACCTCTGCCAGGCGCAACTCCTGCAACGGGAGGAGTCACCTCCGAGTTTGCTCAGGCTTAACGACTTACAGGCAATGGACCACTTCATATGTGGCTCCTTGCTGCTCGAACCGGTACACCAGAGTTCTCCTGAGCAGCGCAACAGAAACAATACCGCACTACCACCTAAGCGCACATTGGCAAATTCTCTTAATCTAGCACGAAAGAACCCCTAACTTTCATTTAAAATCTTGCAGAGCTTTGAAATTTCGGACGAAAGCACAGATGGGTTAACTCATACTTGTAACAAAAAATGTGAGGTTTAAGTTATGAGTTATAAGAATTAATGGAAAAAATTAATGTTGAAATTCGATACATTTACTAAAAATACAGAGATGTTATCACACAAGGCGGAGGAACCCAAGAATGATAGAATACAAGATTGCGCCGTCCTGTGCGTTGACATTTGTGTACCACAAGTAAACAAAGAATAGAGCGAAAAGAAGAACGAGTTGAAACTGCCAAAAAAGTTCACCTTCCAGCGAAAAACGTGTTTTAATTTTGCTAAATGTGAAAATAGGTAACATTTTAGTGCACCTCATTGCCTTGCAATTGATCCTGCTTCAGCAAACGTTTTGGTGCACTCCATTGCTTTGCAATTAAGGCTGCTGAAGAAAACTGCGGCAGCATCCCAGCGGGATTGATTAGTTAACTTGCTAATGGAGGCTGCTTGGAGCAGAAGCAAAATCATTGTGAGGAAATGCTGTTAATGGCATAATAAAGAAACATTCCGAAAACGGTTTTGCCGTGCCCTATGTACACAAAATGCAGCGATTCGTCCCAGCGCTACACTTGCACCTACGCATCTTGCATCTTGATGGCTGTCGCAATTTAACACACAGCACTTCATTTTATTAGTTTTTACGCAGTCTTCAACTCAAACATCACTCACAAATTGCAAATTAACACAATTTAAACTGATTTTTCACTTATAATTCAAATTTATCTTTCGCTGATTTGTAAACAAAGGTTTATTTACAAATTACCACAACTGTCAAAATCGGCAAAACCAAAGTAGCGGTACCACTGACGGCGCCACCTTTGTCCGCTGCACCGTGGGAGGAACCAACAGTTTTACAGTCAAAGTTCAGATCAAAATTTTTTTTATGAATTTGTATAAAACGTTTCATTCCATATATTAACAAAATTAATTATTATAATCAGGTTATAGAGCTCATTGTTAAATAAATATGTAATTAAGTATGTATGTATACATATATGTATATATTTGATTTTAAATATTTCGAAGGAAACGATGGATTCTGTTGCATTTGCAATTATAGCAGCGGAGTAAGAGTAGGTACACTATGAAAATGATTTCCCAAAGATATGCGGAGCTAACGGGCATAGTAACCATTAGCGCATCTGTGTCAGCTTCTGGTTGAACCACAAGCCAAAACTCCTGCTATGCTGGAAGAACTGTCTCACAATCCAGTTAACGCAATAACGGCTTATTTCAAGCCTTTAAAGACATGCACTTTGCTAGGTCCACCTCCTGTTGCGCTTGCTTCTGGCTTCGGCCGCGCTTAAGGATTATAACTCTTACTAAGTATAATTCTCCTTTCTGGCGGAAAAGAGGGGCTTCCGCTTGTCAAAGGTATACAACATTTCTTGTGCATATCACTCCGACTACGCCATCCACAGTATTTTTGCGCAGAAGTCACACCGAAATTTGCAAATAAGTGCATAGTGCAAACCGAACTTATTAATAACCTGTTGGTCGAAAATTTTAGCCATTTATTTTAAATAAGAGTTTAATCCTTTGATTACACGTGTATTCTAAAGTGTTTGCATTCGGGTTTCGCGTTTGGACACAACAACCGAAAATCACTGCACAAATAACTAAACCGGATCCGGGTTTCTCGATAAAGGGCAGCAAAGATTCTTTTTTGCTCGTTTATCTAAAGCAGTGGATAAAGATATAAGTATATGCGAAAGTAAAATTTATCTGTTTAAATGAACACCACTAATATTTCCTACAAACACACATCGATTGATATATTTTATCTCTCTTCCGAAACAGAATGGTTTTCGTACAAAATTACGCAAACAAGTTTAGTCGTTCGTTTTTAGGCATGCCATTGTTACGAATTTCGAAAGTTCGAAAATACGATTCGGATTACAGCATACTTGGGGTGTTCACAGTTCGTTCCAAATAGTGTCTCAAAATGTAGACGTCTACATTTTAGGACGTTTTCTAACCGTAAAATCTGTGGTGTTGTTGTTTCCCATACAAAATTGGAAAACGACGCCGTCTACAATTTGTCACACTCAAAGATATGTTTTTTACGCGTCTACATTTTGCAACCTCGCAGCAGGGTTGCATTATGGCAATACTAATCGCATTTTTTTTTATTTATTGGGCACGTTTTCTGTATTTGCATTTAATTTGAGAGCAATTTCTGATGAAAAGAAACAAATCGATGCAAAGAAATAACAAATATTAGGAATTGGTAATTAAGTTAAATAATTACAATTTTTCAGAAACAAAATCGAAAGGCGACATATAAAAAAGCACGCAAAGAAGAAATGTCTGGCAACACCAGCAAAGTTTTGAGACGATTTTGCGACGACTGCTACAAAGGGGTGCTCACAGTTTGATGCTAAAGATGTCTCAAAATGTAGACGTCTACATTTTCAGACACAATTTGGAACGAACTGTGAACACCCCAACTATTTCTACGATTCGTTGCAAAATCCGAGTACGAAAGAGTTGCAGAATAGGGGTGGTATTCCCATTCCTTTAATAGTAGTGTTTTCGTATTCTCCAGCAAAAAATATCCAGTATCTTGCTAGTAACCAAATTTCGGAGCATGAGATAGATGCGCAAGAAAGAACGATAACGCAATACCAGCAAGAAATGGCAAGTGTTATGAACAGCTGTTTAATATATTATTTTCCGACGCAATTTTCTAAGAAAAATAGTATTTCCCATCTTAGTATACATTTATTTTGTCAATTTCAACTCTAAATGCACCACAAAAAATTATTTTAATAATGTGAATTGCATTGTGCATCATGCCGTAAGGTGTTGTTAGTAGTTACTAGTCAAAATCCAATAAAACTTGCAAGTCCAGCTGTCGTTTTTGCTCTCTCAATTATCTCTCTTTAGCTGGTTTCTTGCACGTTTTTGCGTACGAAAATGCCATCCAGTAAAAACCAGTAAAATTAGTACTCGATTTTACTGGATAGTGCATACGCGAACAGGGCGAACAGTAGGGATGTTAGATATCATATCGATTATTCTGAATATCGATATTTCATGGCACGATAAACGATTGTTTGAATCGATATTCCAAGGTCGATATATCGAAGACATCGATACTTTACCCGCCGACACCCCCGCTAGGGCAAGCACCTTGTCGTTGGTGCGGGGGCTTAGCTGAATCATCAATCGGGACGCATCAGGAAGTGTCAGCACGCACGCATCAGCACCTCTCGGGTATGGTACGGGCGCGCTGAACTGCCCTGGTGCGACCCGCTGATGGACGGTCACCAAGAACTGCCACCCCCCCCTAATCCAGGGTGTAATGCGGCACCGTGCCCATTAGAGGGTTTGCAGCCAGGGGGTCAACAATCCGGCTGTAATATAACGGCGCCTTCCTGACACCGGGCCGCCTCAGGGAGTAACGGTGGCCTTACCGTGGCAAGGGGCGCTACCACGGCGGACGATATGAGATCCCCGGTATTATACATAGACCACTGAACTTGCCTCGACAAGAAGGTGGTCGTACGAACAAGATGAAGAACCACAAAAAGAACAAAAACACGAACAAAAAACAAACAAGATGGCTGGATAGCCTGAAAAACTTAACACCAGAAAAAGCCGAGCTGTTCGCAGAATACGTCCGAGATGATGACCGCCCCTCATCCAGTAGGGGCAGACCAGGTCAAGCGAGGGGGTTAAAGCCCCCCACCAATGCAGATGAGACGAGCACCAGCAAAAGCCTGAAGAACCCAGCAGAGGTTAAAAACCGGCGAAACAGCGAGGAGAACAAAACCCGGTCCACTAACCAGCAACTGAGCCCACCTACCATCAGCACACGGCACATACCCGCCGAGAGAAGCGCTGACAAATAGCCTGAGGCAAGTGAGCCCTCACTAGCAAGCAAAAGAACGGGAGGACGAAGACGACCAAGAAGCGACTCAGATAGCAGCTCGTAGGCCAACCTCACTGTTGGATCCCAGCGGAAACGGCCAGCCCACCACCGAGACATCAACTACAGGAAACTAGCTGCTAAACATGCGGAAACAGCGCCCCAACACGCCCGGAGCTATGACTTCCCGCATAAAGGGCTTGAGGGCAAAACGACCTCGCCCCACCGTGGTAATCAACGTCAACTGCTCACGCACAGGAGCCTAGAGGGCAGTATGACCTCGCC
>NW_023459403.1:28349-32380 GCF_013731165.1 Rhagoletis pomonella | reverse complement strand
TTTTTTTAAATATATTATTAAAAGAAAAAATTAAATAAAACCAATGCGGTAAAACCAGAAAATCCAATCCAGGACCCGCTGCGCTAATCGGTGGAGCATTCGAGTCTTCAAATGATGAGTTCCCCTTATCCTTTCTTAGTTTAACATTCAATTAAAAATGTATTAAATTTTTTTCAGAAAAGTTCATCAATGAGAATGGCGGCGATGAAGCGGAATATATAGCTGCATCGATGTCGCGCGAGATAGAGTTTTGTTGGCTGGGCATTTGACAGCATACTTTTTCATTTGTAAAATGTCGCCAAACAAGAAGGTTCAAGCCTTGCAGGCTCTTAAAAGTTTGAGAAAATTAGAAAATCTGCATAAAGAGATCTATACTATTTTCAAATGAAAAATGGCTGCCTCTAAGGTTGTATTTGCCTCCAAAATAAACGATGTTGCTACTCTGAAGAATTCTGCGAAATGAGAACATAGCTGTCCAGCAACAAAAATGAAAGTTGAAAGCAAGCGAGAGCTCGCATACCGCTCGGTATGCGAGAAAAAGCATGCTTCGTACTTTTTGCGGTCTACACGTGCGGTTTCTCGCATGCGTCGTCACGCAAGCGAGATTTTCCAGCACGTGAAGACGGCCGGTAAAATAACCTTAGTCATAAACATTTGAATTTCATCATCCGCGTCTTTGCTAAACCACTAAATCACATATGAGCCGCTCACCGTCTGTGGCAAATGACAGCGAGCACGTTGATGCGCATGTTCGTCGTGTGTAGCTAGTGATAAACTCCTGAAACCATCGTAAACCTCGTAAAGCTCGTAAATTTACGAGCCTCGTAAAAGAACTGTCAAAATTTTTATGGAGCTCTATTTAAGAGCCCCTCGTAAATTTACGAGGAAAATTTGATACGCAAACGACCTCGTAAACTTCAGTGTTGCCGAGAAGCCGAAACTTTTATACTAAAATGTATGATTAAATAATGAAAACAAATGAAAAATATATTACGCGAAAATAATTAATGAATTTCCTCCACTAACTGTATTTTAGCCAAGAGTGATAGAGACAAGATGGCGGGATGTTATGGAAAATACTGCTAAACAAAAATTGCTACACAAAATCCTGGTTGATCTGTCAATCTTTTACTTTACGCTAAATAGTTAATTTATAAGACCTATTCTTTTGAACACATTTCAAGAGTGGTTGTATATTTTTTGCTAACGTTGTGCTTAATTTGCTATATTCAAAGATGGCTTGAGAAATTGGTGAATCGTGAAGAAAACACGTTTTCTCACTGCAAATTCACAACTGTCAACTCATTGTTCTTCGCCGTATTCTTTGTTTACCCGTTGCCACAAATGCCATTCTGCGGGAATGCGCAATCTTGTATTCTATCGTTCTTGGTTCAACTTTGCATTCAACTCAACGCAGGGTTGCACGAAAAAAGTTGAATGGCTAAATGTTGGCTGGCGACCAACTGTGTTGAAAGCGGTTAGTAGCAAGGCCATTCAACCACAAGTTGAATGCAAAGTTGAACAATGCAAACACCTTTTTATGTAAAATATTTTGATATTTTTAGCCATTAACTTCTTTTTCGTGCAACCCTGCGCTGAGTTGAACGCAAATGTTGAAAGCAAAGTTGAACAATGCAAACACACTTTAAGGGTCTTCCCTTCAACTCGTAAAAGCCTCGTAAAGCTGCCTTTACAAGAGATGGTCTTCCAGGCGATTCAACATCGCTCTGGAAAAATCGCTCTATAAATAGTGATTCAAAAATTGCTTGCCTCAAAGTAGACAGCAAGTCAACTTATGCAAGCGATTATCGCCTATCGAAAAATCGCCTCATGTGAAGGCAGCTTTAAGCTCGTAAATTTGTGAGCCTCGTAAAAGAACGGCATTTTACGGCTTGTTTACATCAGACAATGCTGTCAAGACATTAAAGAAATCCATATTAGTTGTCAAACGCGCTGGTAATTGTCTCCGTGGCGTAGCCACAATAGTCAAGACAATCCTTTTTGAGCAAAATGTCGACCGTGAACGTTGAATTATAAGTTGCAGAAATACGCATTTCGCGAGACCTCTTTAAGCTAGAAACTCAAAAATAAAAAAGAAGAGTCATAGTTACATACACATCAGGGACTCTTTATTTATGCCAGTAATTTTGTTATGAATTTCTCTTATTTCTTGCACAAGACGTTAAGATTATTGCCTCCATACATAAGATCATTGCCCAGTTTACTGTTTTCAAAATAATCCAGACCGTAGCTGAGACATGTTATGGGAGCACTGTTCCATGGCAATCGCCGAAGTTTTTTTTTTTGGTGATTGACTCCAAATAGGCTCAGCGCGTGCGGCAAATTGACCCTAGGAGAATTGTGGATATATATGTACCTATTGATACTTGCCCAACCAAGCCGGCGCGCCACCACGCCCTGCAAGCTAGCTAGTCTCAGGAACATCGCACATGAGCATAAAATTTAGTCAGTACTAAATATGTAATTACCTCTAATTCGTAATTTTTTTATTTTTTATTTTGATTTAACCAAAACTCCTTGCCTGTCCGGTTATTGTCTAGGTTATTGTTTTGACAGTTGCCTACCAAAGACAATAAAAAGATTTTTCGGCATTGTCAGGCTAGTGTTTTTAGCACTAAGACTATTACTACGTTTATACGTAAGCTATTTGCAAATAAAAATAATTTGCAAATACCTAACTCACTGTTTATTCGATGGTGAAAAATTCTTTTTTAATATTGCCTGATTATAAAAAGGCAATAATATGACCATCGAAAAGGAAATTAAAGTTAAAAATGGCAACCTCTTGATTATAAAAGGGCAATAAGATGACCATCGAAAAGGAAAATTAACCTAAGAATGGCAGCGTCTTGCGCTTATATGCAAATAGTAGCACTAATCAATACTTATTTGCGTGATTTAGTTATTTGCAAATAAAAAATTAACTCTGCGTTTATACGGCAAAATTTACCATTTTGCAAATTGTTATTTGCAAATAATGCGTGCGTATAAACGTAGTACAGTATATTTTGCTTAGCTGCACATCCCTCTTTGCACGAAAAACTTGTGCACCTAACCGAAAAAGGCACTTAAGCGAATTTTCGTTACTACTTCAATAAGGAAGGTATCCGAATCCCTATGAAACCAAATAATGGAGAAGCACTTATCACGTAGAAAATAATGCAAGCGAAATTTTTTTTTCGAATGGTATCTTAATATCTATATAACTAGACAAATTGATAGCCATTTCCGTTGTTCTGCGATATGAGTAAAATAAATAAAAGCTTGTAAAATTAGGTAATTGTAGGCCAGTGCAGGTAAAGGTAATACTTTCTTTGATAATTGATACTAGTTGCACAATTTTTAAGGCAGCTATCGCCAATATGCAGGTATGTTGAATGCATCTATCGGAGCAATTTCCTTATAAATGTTAAAAATAATGTCTCAGATGCGCATTTTGGGGTAGGTATCTAAAATGTGCACTTAAGCATAAAGGCAGCAAAGCAAAATATACTGTATATGTTCAAACAGGCCAATTAGCTGAGGCAATTAGGCTTTAAATTGCGGTATTGAGTTTGGTGTTCACGAAATCAGCTGTTGTATTACCTATAGTGATGGAAAAGTTGTTACAATCGTACCTTTATTTAGTTTGAAAGTACATTCGGTACAAACACACAATTTTAGGTACATATGGAACGTAGACAAATAGCTTCTCAGGAAATCAGTTCTTATTTTTACTGACACTTCAATGCATTTTCTGGTGCGGGCAACTGGTCTAATAGTTTCCGTCCTTTGTGAATAGGCATACAAATGATACAAAGGGGTGGTCAAAGTAACGCAACTGTAGTTGATTTCGCCAGATAGATTCAAAATATTTCTTTTTAAAACGTCAGATCGAACAACTAGGAGGAAAGTGATTCACCTTTTCTACAACATAGTTTTGTCTCGCGCTGCTCTAAGAGATTCTTTTCATAGCCAAACATTTTTTGAATGTGAGTACAGAAGTTCAACGCCGATAAATAAGGAAACCA
>NW_023459403.1:24869-28249 GCF_013731165.1 Rhagoletis pomonella | reverse complement strand
TGTTTGGCTATGAAAAGAATCTCTTAGAGCAGCGCGAGACAAAACTAAGTTTTAGAAAAGGTGAATCACTTTCCTCCTAGTTGTTCGATCTGACGTTTTAAAAAGAAATATTTTGAATCTATCTGGCGAAATCAACTACAGTTGCGTTACTTTTACCACCCTTCTGTATCATTTGTATGCCTCTTCACAAAGGACGGAAGCTATTAGACCAGTTGCCTGCACCAGAAAATGCATTGAAGTGTCAGTAAAAATAAGAACTGATTTCCTGAGAAGCTATTTGTCTACGTTCCATATGTACCTAAAATTGTGTGTTTGTACCGAATGTACTTTCAAACTAAATAAAGGTACGATTGTAACTACTTTTCCATCACTATAGGTAATACAACAGCTGATTTCGTGAACACCAAACTCAATACCGTAATTTAAAGCCTAATTGCCTCTGCTAATTGGCCTGTTTGAACATATACTACGTTTACACGCACGCATTATTTGCAAATAACAATTTGCAAAATGGTAAATTTTGCCGTATAAACGCTGAGTTAATTTTTTATTTGCAAATAACTAAATCACGCAAATAAGTATTGATTAGTGCTACTATTAGCAAATAAGTGCAAGACGCTGCCATTCTTAGGGCCGGTTACTCAATGTCTGGTTAACACTAATCTGCGGTTAAACATCGTTATCGACGTCTTCGACTCCATGCATATAGTTTCCTTTTCGATGGTCATATTATTGCCTTTTTATAATCAGGCAATATTAAAAAAGAATTTTTCACCATCGAATAAACAGTGAGTTAGGTATTTGCAAATTATTGTTATTTGCAAATAGCTTACGTATAAACGTAGTAATAGTCTTAGTGCTAAAAACACTAGCCTGGCAATGCCGAAAAAGCTTTTTATTGTCTTTGGTAGGCAACTGTCAAAACAATAACCTGGACAATAACCGGACAGGCAAGGAGTTTTGGTTAATTCAAAATAAAAAATAAAAAAATTACGAATTAGAGGCAATTACATATTTAGTACTGACTAAATTTTATGCTCATGTGTGACGTTCCTGAGACTAGCTAGCTTGCAGGGCGTGGTGGCGCGCCGGCTTGGTTGGGCAAGTATCAATAACATCATAAATATCCACAATTCTCCTAGGGTCAATTTGCCGGACGCGCTGAGCCTATTTGGAGGGAATCACCAAAAAAAAAAAGCTTCGGCGATTGCCATGGAACAGTGCTCCCATAACATGTCTCAGCTACTGTCTTGATTATTTTGAAAACAGTAAACCGGACAATGATCTGATGTATGGAGACAATAATCTTGACGTCTTATGCAAGAAATAAGAGAAATTCATAACAAAATTACTGGCATAAATAAAGAGTCCCTGATGTGTATGTAACTATGACTCTTCTTTTTTATTTTTTAGTTTCTAGCTTAAAGAGCTCTCGCGAAATGCGTATTTCTGCAACTTATAATTCAATGTTCACGCTCGACATTTTGCTCAAAGAGGATTGTCTTGACTATTGTGGCTACGCCACGGAGACAATTACCAGCGTGTTTGACAACTAATACGGATTTCTTTAATGTCTTGACAGCATTGTCTGATGTAAACAAGCCGTAAAGTGCAGTTCTTTTACGAGGCTCGCAAATTTACGAGCTTTAAGCTGCCTTTACCTGAGGCGATTTTTCGATAGGCGATAATCGCATGCAAAAGTTGACTTGCTATCTACTTTGAGGCAAGCAATTTTTGAATCACTATTTATAGAGCGATTTTTCCAGAGCAATGTTGAATCGCCTGGAAAATCATCTCTTGTAAAGGCAGCTTTACGAGGCTTTTACGAGTTTAAGGGAAGACCCTTAAAGTGTGTTTGCATTGTTTAACATTGCTTTCAACATTTGCGTTCAACTCAGCGCAGGGTTGCACGAAAAAGAAGTTAATGGCTAAAAATATCAAAATATTTTACATAAAAAGGTGTTTGCATTGTTCAACTTTGCATTCAACTTGTGGTTGAATGGCCTTGCAACTAACCGCTTTCAACACAGTTGGTCGGCAGCCAACATTTAGCCATTCAACTTTTCTCGTGCAACCCTGCACGTTGAATGCAAAGTTGAACCAAGAACGATAGAATACAAGATTGCGCATTCCCGCAGAATGGCATTTGTGGCAACGGGTAAACAAAGAATATGGCGTTGTGAATTTGCAGTGAGAAAACGTGTTTTCTTCACGATTCACCAATTTCTCAAGCCATCTTTGAATATAGCAAATTAAGCACAACGTTAGCAAAAAATATACAACCACTCTTGAAATGTGTTCAAAAGAATAGGTCTTATAAATTAACTATTTAGAATTTTTGTGTTTGTATTGCAGGTGCCGAAAAAGTGATAATATCTTGTCGCAGCGCATGTTTTCCTGCAGAAAGTGGTCGATGCTTGCTTACCTCCGATTTTAATTTGTAATTTGTGGTATTTCAACGTTTTCAACTTAACATGTCGTGTTTAAAAGTGGTCCGTAAAGTGCTTCATGCATATTACGCTGGTGTCTAAATTGTATGTACTGGCCAAGGCGTCGTCGCAGCGAAACAAAAAAAAAAAACTGCATTTGGGGGCTTTACCCCTACGGCTGCTGCAATTCAACACACGACACGACATTTTTATAAAGTTTTTATTACAAATAAAACGTTTTTTACTTCAGAACGCACGAATTACATCGATTTTTCACTTGAAAGTACACAATACGTTTGCACTTGTTTCTAAACAAAAAGTTTGTTTACGTATTGCCATAAATGTCAAAGTCGGCAAAACCAAAGTAGCGGTTTAGGGAATGCGCCACCTTCTGTTCATTACACCATGAAGTTGAACAATGCAAACACTGCTTTAGAGTTTTTTTGTCTTTAGAGAGGCATATTGGCCTTAAATTTATGCTTAGGGGATTCCCTTAAACTCGTAAAGTCTTAAACCGTGTAAAACTCGTAAGTTTGCGAGGCTTTTTGGGAACGCCACCTTTGCGAAAAGGTGTTAATAGGTGCGTAAAGTAAAAGATTGCCAGATCAACCAGGATTTTGTGAAGCAAGTTTTGTTTAGTAGTATTTTCCATAACATCCCGCCATCTTGTCTCTATCACTCTTGGCTAAAATACAGTTAGTGGAGGAAATTCATTAATTATTTTCGCGTAATATATTTTTCATTTGTTTTCATTATTTAATCATACATTTTAGTATAGAAGTTTCGGCTTCTCGGGAACACTGAAGTTTACGAGGTCGTTTGCGTATCAAATTTTCCTCCGAGCGGTATGCGAGCTCTCGCTTGCTTTCAACTTTCATTTTTGTTGTTGGACAGCTATGTCCTTATTTCGCAGAATTCTTCAGAGTAGCAACATCGTTTATTTTGGAGGCA
>NW_023459403.1:23683-24769 GCF_013731165.1 Rhagoletis pomonella | reverse complement strand
AAAAAAGCCATATCTTTTTACAACATTAAAAAAATTAACACACTTTCGTAAAAATTTTGAGCTTTTTAATTAGATTTCCTAGTGCGCAACACCGCAAACAGAAAAATTCAAAAAATCAATGGTATTTTTTAGACACTTCAAACTTGCACCTTATTATACTAGAATGAATGGGCTACAAAAATGTTAACCCAAAACATGTCTACAAATTCTGAACAAAAACTGTGAAAATTTGATGAAACTTTGTTGATTTTTTTCAATCTTTCCAGTTTGGATTTATTTTTGTTTGACAATGAGCTACAATTTTATAAAAAAAAAATAAAATTATTTAAAAAATAAAAAAAAACCGGGTGACCGTGTAATTTTGTAAAAGATGAAGACAATGATGATAAAACATTAATACACTATATAGGTCAGTTCATATTAATGAACATCAATTAGATCACTATCGATAAAATGGACATCCTCAAGGGAAATTTTTAATTTCAACGCATGGAATTTACATACATTTTTTTACTATCAAACCCCGAATAGCTCAATTACTTCTATTTCTGCAGGATCGGCATCAGGTAAATTGCATTTCCAAAGATTTTTTCAAAATAAATAGCGATGAGGGATATTTCACCCGCCGGTGATAAGAAATCGTAATCACCACAACGCACATCACTAATATTACTGTTCACAATAACGTTTACATTCAAAATTACAATTCATAATTTCGTTTTGTAGCAAATATGAAATACAGGTGTATCTATTTACTTAAATGTAAACGGATTAAGAATCAAAGTGCTAGAAGATATTTGGTACAAAAAGTATTTTTGATTATGATATTGTACTTAAAATCGGCAAATTGTACTTTTGTACATTTTAAAATTAATTGTAATGAAAACAGTACAATTGTACTTAAAATATCAACACGGTTTCACTGGCGAGACAAAGTACTTGCTGCAGCGATGCCAGATTACATTTAATTCGCGTAGATTTTTGAGAACTTTTTTCGTTGAAGGTTTTGCACTTTTTCATCCATACTGAAATTTTTGTACATCCAATTTGTATAAAGAAAATGCAAAAAAATATTAAAAATCAACA
>NW_023459403.1:22339-23583 GCF_013731165.1 Rhagoletis pomonella | reverse complement strand
CATTTATCAGTTTAAGCACATACGATTAAATGTAAAAAAAAAAAAATATTTTTAATTGCGGATCCGAAAGATATATTTATTAGTTGCATTGAGTTACGCAAAAATAGTGCCGAAAATCAATCGATTGTGCTGAAGGTGCCGGCTGCTTCTGAAAGGGCCGAAAATGGCACAATGCACACTCATTTTCCATCACTGTCACACATACAATCTCACCACGATTGAGAGAAATAGAGATTGCGCCAATCGCGGTACCGCTAATCCGCTCTTTGTGATTTTGACAGAATCAGCTGTGTGCGTGACGTCATCTTGGTGCAATTGTTGATTGTGGGCATACGAAAAAACCAAATAATAATTTTAATATATTTGCGTTAATATTTCTGCGTGGTTTTAAACAATTATTTAGACATTACAAAGCAAAATGAAGTGTGCCGTGGCAAATTTTAATAGTGAAAACAAAAGGAAAGCGTGCGATATAAGTTTTTTTTCGTTTCCTACGGACGCAAATCTGGCGAAAAAGTGGAAGCAGTTATGACGGCGAGGAGATGCATTAAAGACCGAATCGAGCTATGTGTGCATGAAGCACTTTCCTAGTGAAGATATTGAAAATACTATTTTTAGTGCTGGTATGAGGTAATGCACCAGTGGATAAGGTCGCCAGGCGCTAATTCAAGCGGCATCTTACCGCACTGTTACGTACCTTATACAAAACAGTGGCCAAATTATTATACATTTAAAAGTTCAGCTTAAATTATGTTTTACTTACATAGAATATTTATTTCCAAAGAAGCCACACTCATGCATCCTCTCGGAAATGGTACAAAAGTCATAAAATAAAAGCTGTGGAGTTTATGGTGGTTAGCTACCGTCCACAAATATAAATATGCACTCTGCATGGCTTTTTAGAATGGCGAGTCCAAAAATTCACTTTGCGGCACACCTTCCTTTTTGTCAACATGAAATTGCAAACACTGGTTATACATCCATTTTTTCATGTGCTAAAAATCGTACTTACCTAAATTGCTACATGTCCAAAGTTATTGCCATGTAATATTAAAATTAACACATTTCTCTGCATTGTTTACATATTTTTATATGCGTTTTGGCATTTCTCTCTCGCAATTGCACCAAGATGACGTCACGCAAAAATTACGCTCAAAAATCCTCTCTCATTGGCGCGATCTTGTATTCTATCATTCTTGCAATCTCACTATTCTGTTGACTTCGTTTTCCCCTTCCGATAACTT
>NW_023459403.1:0-22239 GCF_013731165.1 Rhagoletis pomonella | reverse complement strand
TAAAACCACTAGCCGAAGCTGTTGATTTTTTGCAAGGGGATAAAGAAGTGGTATATGGTTACCTTTTACCGACACTAGCAACTATATCTACAAAATACAACAACCTAATAAGGGCCGGAAAATTGGTATATTTTTGGCAAATAATATCCCCTTTGCTTGAAGCGGTAAAAGAACGGTTTAAAAATTTTTATGAGCTTAAGGAAGAAGTAACTTTATCTGCTTTATGCCCAGATGTGAAGCTGCAATGGGTTTATGCTCTGGATCCTATAAACGGCGACGCAAAAGTTGCAGAATTAAGTGAAAAAGTTAGAAAAATTATTTCGCGGAGTGCGCAAACGATACCATTGACCCAACTATATTTGCAAGCGACCGGCACCAATTTTTCGACTTTGGACGCAGAAGTAATCACGCTTTCAGATTTAATTGAATAATATGTAGTACACCTATTAGTTTAAAATAATACAAATATTTCTCCCTTGGTCAAAAACCTTAGGTGAAGTCGCCACATATGAAAACTTTACAATCAACAAAGCGGGAAAGGAGTACTGTAACTACATTGCAGACCCAAGCACTAACAAGGAAATGCTTTACAAGTACCCAGCATTACAAAAGTGCTACTTAAAATTTAATACCCCTTTGCCTTCATCAGCCGCGGTTGAAAGTTTGTTTTCTGCGGCGACAATTTTGAACTCACCACGACGTGGATCGCTTTCGGATGTCAACTTCGAAAAGCTATTGTTAATGAAAGCCAATTCTTTTTAAAATTGTTTTTCTTTAGTACTAAGTATTCACTAATTGCTGGTTGTAATCTATGTATTGCAAAAAACTCTGTGTACGTAAACCTTATTTGCTCAGTGTACAGTTGTTCACAAAATAATAGCAGCATTGCTTTTTCGCGATATAATTCCGTTGTGCTAAGAAAATAAGTTTTTGCATAACTTTATAAAAATATATTTTATCAAGCAACACACAAAAATTTAATTTCCGTATTGTATGCAAAACTGAGGAAAGTTCAAAATATTTTCATAACAAGTTATAGCTTTTTAACCTGGTTTTTTAGAAAAATTTTGAGTATACGGGTTTGTGGCCCCTTAAATTTTAGTATAATAAAGTGCGCGTTTAAAGAAGCTAAGAAATACCGTTTATTTTTCGCCATTTTTGTTTTGCTGGCCTCTCATGCACATTTTTTTCTACATAAAATCTAATTCGAACGTACGTTGTATGGCAGACAAAAAACTCCAAAAATCAACGGTAATTCTTCAAACCTGCATTTTATTATACTAGAATTGAATGGGGTACAAAACTGTATACTCACAAGTTTTTCAAAAAAACCGGGCTAAAAAGTTGAACGTTTTCGATAAACATTTTGTGGATTTTCCCATGATAAAAACATAACAAGGTAAAACCATTGAGAGGTAGTCTGACGTTTGCTAACAATATAATTTTAAAATCAAAACTCAAACTCACACACACATTCTCATTT
Source organism: Rhagoletis pomonella (assembly GCF_013731165.1). Taxonomy (NCBI): domain Eukaryota; kingdom Metazoa; phylum Arthropoda; class Insecta; order Diptera; family Tephritidae; genus Rhagoletis; species Rhagoletis pomonella. Next base: position 20,756 of record NW_023459403.1, on the reverse strand, counting down.
TCAATCTCAAACAACAATTGTGAACAATTTAATTTTTTTAGTTTCAATTTTATGATTTTAAAATGTAGGCAAACGTCAGAAAAAAATCATGGCCGACGAATTGAGAGAATGAATTTACCTTGTAATGTTTTTATCTTGGATTTTCCTGAGTTTTGTCATAAAGTGCGGAACCCTAATTTTTGTGAAAAAGCTCTGCGTGCATAAATTTTATTTTCCTACCGTATGATAGAATTCGTTTTTATATGAAAAAATATGTGCAGAAAATTTTTTGATTGACTTTATACACACATTTTAAATTTGAGAAAGTATTTTTCGTGTTATTGATATTTTTGCAAATAATTTTGTTAAACCAGTTCATAATACAACAAAACCCATACATTTACACAGTTATTAAAATATTAATAGCTGGCGAAACATTTTCCAAAATGTAATACATACATAGATCTACATGTCTTTATATTATTAATTTCACTTCAAACTAATGTATGTACGTTGTGTTTAAATGAAAAACAGAAACTAAATACGGCTTTTATTTCTATCTATGCAGTTACATATGTATATGTATGCAAGTATGTATAAGTATATACAATTTGCTATGATGGAGCCCCAGAGGCTGATGATATAAAAATGTGTAGGTATTTAAGACTAACATTAAAAACTACTTGTATACACGAGGCATCAAAAAGCAGAGTGACTTCTTTACCGATTTGGAAAATAAACAAGATGGCTTCAGAAAATCTATAAATATAAAGGAATTGCATACATCCAGAGAAACAACCATTTACAAGTCTATTCTGCGCTGGTAATACAAATTTTGTAACCGGTAAATAAAGTTTCTCTCAATTTTTAAACCCATTTTGCATTCTGTGTACTCTTGTAACCGGTAAATTTCGTTAACATCTCATAAGGTGATAACAAAATATTTGCCTGTGAAATTTGTAATGCCAGAACTTCCACAATTCTTCATATCTGAATATCTGAATATATTACCAGCATTACCAACGTTCCTAGAATCGCGGTGACATGAACTGGTAACATTTTTTGGTAATAAAATTTTCCGGTTACAAAATCTTCGGTAATGTGCAGAATAGAGAGAATGGGAAACGAAAGATGCCGGTAATGAAATTCGTAAGATTTATCAAGCAAGAGTTTTAAAAACTGTCAATTCTATTGACTCTGTTTTATATTTCTATATATAGTTCACTAGTTTCGAATCTAATATATGTGTATGTATGTATAAAGATGTGTCCTTTGTGCTCGACGGCTTATGACAGAAAACGTCCATACTTACATGCACATTGAAATAAAATATTTGTTTTTTTTTCAATTCCAGATATGTTTAAACTTTAAAGTATAAAATGTATCAACCCTGGGGAAAAAAGCATTAGTACTGAATGGTAAAAAACGTGTGCATTCATTTTGAATATACAATTATGTCTGTGTGCGAATGCTTCTGTTACATTCACATTCTATACTGAGGGCCTGTGCCAATTGATAGAAAAGTTCTCTGGATAGTAAATTTTTGACAGCTATGAGGTGAATAAAAATGTTTGATACGGCAGGGCTAGTGAAAAATTTGACAGCAAGCATTATCAAGAAGAAGAACGAACAACGCACGTATACACATAAATTAAAGAAAACAAAAGCGAGTGGAAGTAAAAGAAAATGGTCCCGCCGGCAAAAAAAATAAAGAAAAGCTATATAACTTGTAAGATTTAATTTCAGATTTACATATGAAAAGGCGTTATGTATTTTTTTAATTAAAAATACTATTTTACAGGGAGCAGTTCAGAACGCAGAATCCTTCTGGAAAGGCGAATTGACAAGGATGTTTGGTTCAGCTCAAAGAACGCCAACAGCAACGAAGGCTGGAAGTGAGTAAGAACAATATAAATAATTTGAAGACTTTATTAAGAAGTTTTTTCTTAGAAAAATCGCGAAAGTGCTGAAGCATGTAAAGCACAATGGAATGCGTTGATTAAAAAATATAAAAGCTTTTTCAAATACCGCTCGGGCGATGGAACAGGTGAAGAGGCGACTGCTGAAGAGGCGAAAGATTGGGAGTTTTTTGACTGCATCCACTCATATGCCTCCAAGAAAGATAATTTTCACCCTCCATTTTTAATTGATAGCGGCGATGGTGAGGTGTCGATGCAGCCAAGGAGAGAGGAAAACGCCACATTTGTCTCGGCACTGCAGCCGGTTGAGTCCTTGACAAATTCGCAGTCGACGTCTAGCGAAGAGTCGAGACAGAGTCCGCTGCCATCAACATCCCGGCGCTCTGCATCACAAAATGGCGTTAAGCAACTAGAACGCCACATTTATAAAAGGGATAAAAAAATAAATAAAAAAATATCAACGCTTTTGGCTGTATTTGGGCAAATGGTGCAGACGGACTATCCGCACATCGACGCATCAGCGCTGCTCTTGACCTCAGACTCGGATTCTGAGTAGTCCGTGCCATTAAGAAATATTTTTAACTGAATTTTTTTATTTTATCTTTTTTATGTAAATATTTTTTTGGTAGAAGTGTAGTACTTAATTTTTTGTTTTGTTTGTTGCTTGAATTCACTTTAATTTATTATTTTTATACAACATGTACCTCTAGATATAAGAAAAACCAGTACAATAAGTAATGTGATGAATTTTTTTAGTTTAAGATATATTACTCTTTTTAAAAACTAGTAGGCTTAGTAACAAAATGGATCTCCATATATGATTTTCTTTTTATTGTGATGGTATTGAATACCACTTTATATTTTTAAGTAAATGTAAATAAGACTGATATGAAAAAAACTAAAAAAAAAATAAGTATTTTTGATATGCATATGTAAATAAAAACCTAAGAAACTCTTTAATTAAGTCTTGTTTTATTGATACTTAAATAGTTTGAAGGAATTCATTGAAAATTTCATTTCGTACTCTTAAACCATCTTCAGAGTCGGATATATTTCGCGCAAATTGGACCGATTCTATATTAATAGTTTCATTCTCAGTAGCCAGGGAAGATAGGTCAAAATCATCTGCAAGAATGCAAATGTTGTGCAATATAAATGCCGCAAATACGGTTTTTATACAGTTTTCAATTTTCAATTCCAAATCTCTATTAAATATGTTTCTCCATCTATTTTTTAAAATTCCAAAAGCTGCTTCAACAACTATTCTTCCTCTACTATGCGCAACGTTGAACCTGGCTTGATTTGATGTCAGAGGTTCTTTGAATGGGGTGATAACTGCCACCGGAAACGTTTGGCATGGGTATCCTTTATCACCGAATAAGAATTGGCCCCGGGGAGGATAGTCTCCCCTAGCATATAAGGGGCTATTCACAAACACTCGTGTATCGTGTACAGATCCTGGGTAGCCAATGAAAACATCTGTAAATTTATAATCGCTGTCCACAACCGCCTGCGCCTGGATAGAATAGAACCTTTTATGATTGATGTATTCATCGTGTTTGTTGACAGGACATTTTATGCGAATATGTGTGCCATCAATCGCTCCAACAAAATTACGAAACGCGTTTGATTTTGTTTTTTGGCAGAATTTATCAGCAACCCTTTCATTTTCTTTTGCAGTTCCATGCCGTATTAAACCACGCATTGCAATAATTTCTTTCAAGGTTTTGTGAATAACGTTTCGTGCAGTGAAACGGCTTATGCCTAAAAATCCAGCAACTACTCGATAGCTGCATCCACATGCCATCCAATACAAAAAGCAAATGACTTCGTACTCCACTGACCATCCGTGGCGCTTTTTGGGAATGTGAGTTACAATTTTTCGAAACGAAGCAGAGGACAACCTAAGATGCATTTTTGTAGTCTTGTTATCGCCGTTCATAATGCTGCTTAGTATTTTGGAATAAACGTCTTGTTGCATGTACATAATACCCTAAAACGACATATGTTTTTATTGCAAACAATTGTACACGGTTTTAAAAATTTTTGTGAACACACTTACCAGACGGTTTTGACGTGTTTTTATTTCTAATATTACTGCTAAAAGGTCTAATAAATGCATGGATTTCAGTTCCAGAAGAATTGAAATCATCAAAGGCAAATATTTTCTATATAATTGCTGCATTTTATAAATTGCAAACTCGATAGTCTTCTTGTGCATCAAAGCAACTGTCAAAAATTTCCAGCAGTAAAAAGTTACGAATTGGCACAGCAGAAATGTAAAATTTTCTCACCATAGTAAAAAGTTTTTCCACCATAGAACTTTTCTATCAATTGGCACAGGCCCTGAATGCCAATCTACCATTCAATAACACAACACAGTTTCTTTGTTTTCAAGTATTTTAAGCCACTCAGTAATGAGGTTTTTTTTAAACAAACGAACAATCAAAATTTTGAAAAGAATGCCGGGTGAATGCAGGTCCTACTGATTCAATCATTTTACAGCTCTGTTCGACACCAACTGACGGTATGCAGTTTTATAGTCGATTCAATTTCAGTATTATAAAGTGAATGTGCAGCTTAGAATTCATGTTGAGTTTTAATATTTCTTTGCATTTTCTTTATACAAATTGGATGTACAAAAATTTCAGTATGGATAAAAAAGTGCAACACCTTCAACGAAAAAAGTTCTCAAAAATCTACGCGAATTAAATGTACTATCCCGATCATTTAAACATCTCGGACTCGCCCACCACTAAAAATGATTATTTAAATCTAAAGTATATATTAAATGATATTTAATATTTGCTTTAGAGACGTTTAAACAAAAATGTTAAGCGCATATGCAGAATGTGGAAGCGGGATTCTTCTGCTTGCGTTTCTATATTTATATCATTTATCATTTTAAGCACATACGATTAAATGTAAAAAAAAAAACAAATATTTTTAATTGCGGATCCGAAAGAAATATTTATTAGTTGCATTGAGTTACGCAAAAATAGTGCCGAAAATCAATCGATTGTGCAGAAGGTGCCGGCTGCTTCCGAAAGGGCCGAAAATGGCACAATGACACTCATTTTCCATCACTGTCACACATACAATCCCACCACGATTGAGAGAAATAGATCTAATATAGAATAATCCGCTCTTTGTGATTTTGACAGAATCAGCTGTGTGCGTGACGTCATCTTGGTGCAATTGTTGATTGTGGGCATACGAAATAACCAAATAACAATTTTAATATATGTGCGTTAATATTTCTGCGTGGTTTTAAACAATTATTTAGACATTACAAAGCAAAATGAAGTGTGCCATGCCACATTGTAATAGTGAAAACAAAAGGAAAGCGTGCGATATAAGTTTTTTGTGGAAGCAGTTATGACGGCGAGAAGATGCATTAAACACCAAATCGAGCTATGTGTGCATGAAGCACTTTACTAGTGAAGATATTGAAATTAATATTTTTAGTGCTGGTATGAGGTAATGCACCAGTGGATAAGGTCGCCAGGCGCTAATTCAAGCGGCATCTTACCGCACTGTTACGTACCTAATACAAAACAGTGGCCAAATTATTATACATTTAAAAGTTCAGCTTAAATTATGTTTTACTTACATAGAATATTTAATTCCAAAGAAGCCACACTCATGCATCCTCTCGGAAATGGTACAAAAGTCATAAAATAAAAGCTGTGGAGTTTATGGTGGTTGGCTACCGTCCACAAATATAAATATGCACTCTGCATGGCTTTTTAGAATGGCGAGTCCAAAAATTCACTTTGCGGCAAACCTTCCTTCAACATGAAATTGCAAACACTGGTTATACATCCATTTTTTCATGTGCTAAAAATCGTACTTACCTAAAGGGCTACATGTCCAAAGTTATTGCCATGTAATATTAAAATTAACACATTTCTCTGCATTGTTTACATATTTTTATATGCGTTTTGGCATTTCTCTCTTGCAATTGCACCAAGATGACGTCACGCAAAAATTACGCTCAAAAATCCTCTCTCATTGGCGCGATCTTGTATTCTATCATTCTTGCAATCTCACTATTCTGTTGACTTCGTTTTCCCCTTCCGATAACTTTTTGCTTCCGCGATTGCCCAGCACCGCTGTGCAAAGCTTTGCACGCGCAGTCGCCCGCGACACGTATGTGCTGATTTGGCGCTATTGGCTCCTACATTCGGGTTTTGATAGGCGAGTGTCCCTTGAACCGTTGTTTCCATATTTTTGGCCTATGCGCGCTTTTATTTGAAACCTAAATGTTTCGGTACCGAGTATCGAAGTATTGGATACTTTTTACATCGGTACCGAATGTCGATCAATACTTAAAAGTATTGACTCAGCACATCACTATTTTTGACAAGCAATAGTTGCGATCCCGTACGAGTCCGGACTAGTCAGAATCAGTCAGATTTTACTGGAAATCGATCCCGTACTCGGTTCTCTGACTACTGAGAGGACAAAAAAGAGAATAAATACGGTTCCCTCTCTGTCAGAAGTTACCAGTTTTAGTCCGAGAATTTTTTGCTGGTAAATTCTGGTAAATGTGTCAAACGATCAGCTGTAGTATGTTTGGCATCCAAATTGTAAACAAAATAAAAGTGCACTCTGCTAATTCATGTTGAAAAGTATTTAATTACTTGTTTAAGTGGATTCTATTGAATTTGAAAGTATTTTTGGTTATTTACATGTTTGAGCTGAGTGTGTTTACATACAAAATAAGCAAAAATTTACAACCAAAATTTGGAGGTTATGTTGAAGTTGACAGAAGTTACCATTTTTTACTAGAAAGCGATCCCGTACTTTTCAATGTTACTCTCTCGTTCTGAGCGAATTTTTATTTTTTGACAGTTTTACTAGTCCGAGTCCGAGGAATACGGGATTGCACCTAATAGGAGCGTTCCTTATCTCCCAGAAATAGTCAGAAAAAGTCCGAAGTAGTCAGATTTAGTCCAAAAAGCGTTCCTTAACTCGGAAATGACAGCAAAAAAAGAGAGCAACAGTCAGTGAGAGTGACTCTCATCAGTCCGAAGTAGTCAGATTTAGTCAGAAGAATTTTTTCTGGCAAAATCCTGAAAAGTGTCAAACTCAACTGAATTTAAATTAACGGAAATTAAAGAATACGCAAAAAGTGAGAATAATCTAAAAAGTAAAAGAAATGAATTGAAATTGGAAGGAGGCAAAAAATAATTGATATAGCAAGTGTTTATTGTGCTTGTGCTTGTGTGAATGTGTTTTGTACATACATTTCTGTTCTTATTTGACGTTAGTTTTGTTGTTGCCATTCTTTGGACTAAAAATTTGGTTTTTTGCGTTCCTTTACTTTTCCTGTTATTCTCTTTTAGTGAGCGCATTTTGCTTACGCTCTGGCATTTTGACACTTTTCAGATTTTAGTCCAAAAAGATAAGGAATGAACCTAATGTGTGTGAGGAAATTGAAAGGCAAAACTGATTGTGTGTCGTCAGCTTGAGAATCTCGCTTGCGTTCTGCTTTTTTCTCTCGCGAGCGAGATAGAGTTTTGTTGACTGGGCATTTGACAGCATACTTTTTCATTTGTAAAATGTCGCCAAACAAGAAGGTTCAAGCCTTGCAGGCTCTTAAAAGTTTGAGAAAATTAGAAAATCTGCATAAAGAGATGTATACTATTTTCAAATGAAAAATGGCTGCCTCTAAGTTTGTATTTGCCTCCAAAATAAACGATGTTGCTACTCTGAAGAATTCTGCGAAATGAGAACATAGCTGTCCAGCAACAAAAATGAAAGTTGAAAGCAAGCGAGAGCTCGCATACCGCTCGGTATGCGAGAAAAAGCATGCTTCGTACTTTTTGCGGTCTACACGTGCGGTTTCTCGCATGCGTCGTCACGCAAGCGAGATTTTCCAGCACGTGAAGACGGCCGGTAAAATAACCTTAGTCATAAACATTTGAATTTCATCATCCGCGTCTTTGCTAAACCACTGTCGAAGACATGGATGATGCTGAATAATTAGCTAACCTTTATCTTATAAATATATTTGAAATGTAATAGAATTACTTATAATGAATTTACATGAAGAATTAGTCACCCTTTACTTTATATACATATTTGAAATGTAATAGAATTACTTAATTCGAAACTGAACATACTCACTATCCTTATATATATATATGTTTAAAATTGTACTAGAATTCCTTTTGAACGTACTGAATTGTCAAATATGTACTTTTTCCGAATGTGAGCTCTCGGCACACCCGTACACCGGTATGGGGGCACTCGCAATCGAATCGTCGACTAGACCAGTTTATTAAATTCAATTTAACCTACAGTCCACTATATTTTCCCATTTTTGAATAAACTCGGAATAATTTGTATTACCACAAAATTTGCTTTACTTATTCAATTAAATATACTCAAACACACCCTTTTACGTTGCTAAAGAGCTACGGTGCAGCGAACAAAGGTGGCGCCGTCAGTGGTACCGCTACTTTGGTTTTGCCGATTTTGACAGTTGTGGTAACTTGTAAATAGACCTTTGTTTACAAATCAGCGAAAGAGAAATATGAATTATAAGTGAAAAATCAGTTTAAATTGTGTTAATTTGCAATTTGTGAGTGATTTTTGAGTTGAAGACTGCGTAAAAACTAATACAATGAAGTGATGTGTGTTAAATTGCGACAGCCGTCAAGATGCAAGAAGCGTAGATGCAAGTGTAGCGCTGGGACGAATCGCTGCATTTTGTGTACATAGGGCACGGCAAAGCCGTTCCCGAAATATTTCTCTATTATTATATTAACAGCAATTCCTCACAATGATTTTGTTTCTGCTCCACGCAGCCTCCATTAGCAAGTTAACTAATCAATCCCGCAGAGATGCTGCTGCAGTTTTCTGCAGCAGCCTTAATTGCAAAGCAATGGAGTGTACTAAAACGTTTGCTGAAGCAGCCTCAATTGCAAAGCAATGGAGTGCACTAAAATGTTCACTGTTCTCTAATAGATTAGGTGAAAAATGCAATATTTTCGCATTTAGCAAAATTAAAACACGTTTTTCGCTGTAAAGTGAACTGCTTTGGCAGTTTCAACTCGTTCTTCTTTTCGCTCTATTCGTTGTTTACTTGTGGTACACAAATGTCAACGCCCAGGACGGCGCAATCTTGTATTCTATCATTCTTGCTAAAGAGCAACATATGGTCCATACGCGCCATCAAAAAGAATTGGCAGCACTTAACGCGCAAAGCACTCTAAACAAAGCTGGAGTATCGCCATACATTTTTTTCTACCCGAAAAAAACGAAAAAGTTTATTCGATTGCGAGCGGCGCGCGGTGCGTTAAAAAAATTAAATTAAATTAAATAAATCATTCCACAACAATAAACAGTGAAAGGTGAAATAAAAAAAACCGAAAACTGAAAACATTTAATAAACATTAATTGCAAAATCAAAAATTGAACATTGAAAAACACATAAACAGAGAAAACAGTGAAACAAGTAGTGGCGAACAAAAACAAAGTGCTAAGAAGAACATAAATTCGCAAACAAAAAGAAAAAAATTGTTATAGTGGTGCAAAATAACAGCAACCATCTTCCACCGCATCAGCTACCATCGTCCAGCGCAGCAGGCAGCCACCGAAGCACCTGTTGAGACAGCTGTAGCGGAGCACCACCAGCAACCGAAAGAACAACAACAACAGGCAGACGGAAACTTGGGCGCAGTAGCGACGGAAGGTACCGCATAGCAGCAGGGCAGTCACCGGTACAGTAGACCACCACACGAAAAAAAAGAGTTTGTACATAGGAATGCCAAAGTGAGTTACTCAAACATACATACTTACATATACGCATATTTTTGCAAGGTTTAGCGGATTTTCGTAAAAAATACGGTGAAATGAATTACCCCTTTTTCATTTACCGTAGACAAATACCGTGCACTCTTTAAACACAGTATATTATAAATATATTGTATATCTACATATATATGTAGACATATATTCAAATACATATATCCCGTTTTCTCCAACTCGAAGAAAAAATCCGCTAAACTTAAGGCACAGTAATATACAACATATATACTCCATCACATATTCAAATAATTTACCCCCAACTCACAATACATGCATGATTATTAAATTCAGTGAACGAAACTATTGTTCAAGTGAACGTCCCAAATTTCCGCCTGGGTACATGTACCAAAGAAAAAATTCCCGTTTCGCAACGCCAACTAAGTTTTGAACAATATTTCGTCAGTCAGGGCATTTACCTATATACATATGTACTAATACTGCGCTGTATACATAAATACATACATTAATACATACGTATGCACTCGCGCCAAACTACAGCGGTTCTCATAGAGCGAATCTATGTTGATGCATCCAAACATATGTATGTACATACCTAATAATAATCAGTAGAGAAACCCCAAACACATATTCCCTTGCTCTTTGGTTTTAGCATTCTAGATTCTATTTCCAAATAATATTTCGTGGGTCAATCAAATTATCTTGCGTATGTACGTATGTACTAGCATGTAGGCGCTAAGTATACATACTCGCACATATATACCTAGCCCTTAATATCTAAGCGCCAAACTACAGTGGCTGATATATGTATGAAAATACATAACAACTCATTGCAAATACATAAATTGTTTTCGACTGTTCAAATCTTTACGCATAGATTTTATTGCTTTTGCGCAAAACAAAACAGTCCACAATTGCTATTGTACTCCGACAATACAGTGACCCTATAAATTTTTCGCACCAACGCAAATACAGTGTGGTGCAGTAAAATTCCGATTCCCAAAAACTTAGCAAATAAAATCAAGTTAAAGTGTTTTATATCAAAATAAAATTTATTAAGCATATCCCAAGTACAAAATTTGAGTTAATCCTCTTAAATAACCTCCATCTCCCAATAAATTTTACGAAAAGCCACAATAAATATAAACTTGAGGAAAAAAAATCTCGGAAACTCAATCTCACTCAATCGATTTATAGCAGCAAAGCTACCTCAATTTCTCCTATAAACTTCCTTCCCCAAAAAATTAAATAATGGCGGAAGAAAAACAGGAAAAACTCACATCCCTCCAGGCACCTCCTCAGGGAGTAAAGACACGGTCAAAATCTCAAACGGACGATGAGGAATTGACCCAAACTCAAAAAAAATTCCTCTTCGAAATCTCAAAGCTGGAAAAATATTGTGCGAAATGGTGGAAGATAAACGAAACGGATCACTCGGAAGCCGGTCTCAAGCTTTATGTGGAGGAACTCACCAAACACCTAGCATGGGTTGAACAGGCATACGAGCTTGTACACATGTGTTGCAGTGACGAAAAGTATAGGAAAGCATACGAAACGAAATATGACGCAGCCATCGATATGTGCCACAATACTAGGACCCGAATAAACCAACTGCTCCCCAGACTTCAACAAAACGCGATAGGCGCAAGCGCAACCACCATTTCAGCAGCCCCAGCCCCACCCCTAACTCAAAACTACTTAAAAGTACCTGCTTGTGACACTGATTTCTTTTATGGCGGCTACGAAGATTGGCCGTCCTTCAGGGACATGTTCACAGCAGTGTACAAACAACACCCCCAACTCTCTCAAGCCCAAAAACTGTACTACTTAAAGCTAAAAACCCGAGGTAAAGCGGCACTTTTAATAAAAAACTATGAGATGAATGACCAAAACTTTGAGCTCGCATGGGATGCATTAAAATCCCGTTATGAAAATCGCAGACTCCTTGTCGACAACCAACTCAAAACCCTCTTTAATATTCAGCCCATTCAAAGCGAAAATGGGGAAAAAATTCAGGCAATTCAGACAACAATAAACAATTGCCTCTCGACTTTGAAATCAAATGGCGTACCCACAGAAAACTGGGACCCCATATTAATACATCTCTGCTCCTCAAAACTCCCAGATGAAACCCTAGCGTTATGGGAACAGTCACTCGACTCTAGAAAAGAGTTACCCCTCTGGTCAGAAATGAATAAATTTCTGACAACCCGTTATGAAATCGTAGAGAGACTTAGTACGTACAGGCCAAATAAACCCAAGGCCTCAACACCAAATTATACCCCACGCTCATTAACCCCTAATCATACTCATTCCTTCGGCTATAAAAACAGAACTCACTCATTTAACACTGAGTTAAAAAAACAGGTATCTTGCAAATTATGCAACTCAAATCACTCTCTGATGACCTGCGTCAAATTCAAGGAGCTCTCAGTTCTAGAACGCAATAAGTTCATAAGAGACAACAACTATTGTAAAAACTGTTTGGCCTGTTCTCACTCAGAAACTGAGTGCCACAGCAAGTTTACCTGCGTTTATTGCCAAAAACGGCATCACTCTCTTCTCCATTACCCCGCTAGATCACCAACAGCAAATACAGGCACCAGGTCTAAAACAAATCAGACACGAGTCCCATCTCCAGGGAATAGCAACCCAAACGAAGCATCAACCTCAAAGGCAGCTCAACAAACTCTCTCACATTTTGCGAGTAGTAGAGAAAAAACCCTACTTCCTACCGCAAAAATCTCAATCCTGCATAATGGAGAAATTTTCAAAATTCGAGCTCTTGTAGATCAAGGATCTCAGAAAACATTCATAGCGTCTCGCATACAAAAACTGCTTGGCCTGCCGACAAAAGCGACTAGTTATGAAATTATGGGAATGGGTGGCCGCGTACTGCAAAATGCGAACAGAATCTGCCCGATTACCATTTGTTCTGCTGATTCAACTATGAAAATAACGACAAACGCGATAATACTCCCGCAACTTACTCATTTCTTGCCATCGTTCAAAGTTACATATATTGAACTGCAAGAATACTCATCCCTCCCCCTAGCAGACCCCCACTGTTTTACTCCAGCTCGAATAGACATGGTATTAGGAAGCGATGTCATTCCCCAAGTGTTACTCCCAGGCCTAAAAACCAATGTCGGTGGAAGTTTGATAGCCCAAAACTCAATATTTGGGTGGATTTTGAGCGGCCCACTGACGGAGCAAGTATCATCATTCTCAACCCAGGTAGTTGAAAGCACAACAAACTCTCTCAATGATCTGCTCAAGAAGTTCTGGGATCAGGAGGAAGTACCAGCAACCCCATCCCTCACTGACGATGATGTATTTTGTGAAGATCTCTATCAAAAGTCCACAACTCGCAGAGATGACGGTCGTTACGTGGTAAAACTTCCGTTTAAAACTACTTTCCCGGACACGATTGCACTCGGACACTCCAAGCCTGCAGCACAACAACAATATCTCAGTATCGAGCGATCGCATGAAAGGAAGCCGGAACTGCAACAAACATACTCGAAGGTCCTTGAAGAATACCTCACATTAGGTCACATGAAACCCACATCGTCCCGAGAAATAATACGTGAAGGCAAATATTTTTCATTCTACCTACCCCACCACGCAGTAATAAAGCCACATAGTAAAACTACCAAGGTGCGAGTAGTTTTCAATGCGTCGAAACTTTCGCATTCAGGTATCTCTCTTAATGACATCCTCCACACAGGTCCAATACTCCAAAATGATCTTATGCTCGTTCTACTCAAATGGCGTTTGTACAAATACGTTTTCAATGGCGACATTGAGAAAATGTACCGCCAGATATACATTCACCCAGAGGATCAAGAATTCCAAAGGATACTTTTCCGCAGAACCCCTCAAAGTTCGGTACAAGATTTTAAATTAAAAACTGTTACCTTTGGTGTCAATTGCGCGCCATACCTCGCGATAAGAACGCTTCACCAACTAGCTAAAGTCTCAAGCATCAAATACCCAAAAGCCACAGAAATACTGTTAAATGAAATATACGTTGACGATATACTCTCTGGGGGTCACGACCTCGACTCAGCACTTACGTCAATGACCCAGGTAACTGATGCGTTAAAATCAGCAGGTTTTCCATTAAAAAAAATGACTGCGAACCACAAATATCTACTCAAAAATATACCTAAACCAGACCTCTTAGAAACAAACTTTCTTGAATTCCATGATTCCAGTTCAACAAAAACTCTCGGCGTAACATGGAATGCACTCAACGATGAATTCTCATACTCTATTGACCCCCTGCCAGACTCCACAGCAGCCACTAAAAGACAGATTTTGTCCTCCGTGGCGAAACTTTTCGACCCGGCAGGGTGGCTATCGCCAATGATGATCCAGGCGAAAATCTTACTCCAACAACTCTGGATGGAAGGTAACGATTGGGACGAGAACGTCAAACCCGGAGCGCTTCGCAAGTGGACTTCATTTCGAGAAAACCTCATAGCCATCAGCGAAATACGGATACCGCGATGGGTTCAGTTTTCCCCTAATAAAACCATTCAGCTCCATGGATTCTCAGACGCATCCGAAAAAGCATTCTGCGCATGCGTTTATCTCCGAGTGGAACACTGTGAAAACTCGGCATCATCTCATTTGCTCGTAGCAAAAAGTAAAGTCGCACCCCTCCAAACAGTGAGTCTGCCTCGCTTGGAACTGTGTGGAGCGGTCCTTCTCTCCAAACTTGTGAAGCATATTCGATCCCAACTTAATCTGCCGACCCATGAGCTCATACTCTGGTCAGACTCCTCTATCGTGCTGGCCTGGCTAGAAAAACCACCATGGACATGGAAGACATATGTGGCGAACCGAACTTCCCTCATCTTGCAGAATGTCAATAACGCCACATGGAGACACGTATCGAGCTTAGACAATCCCGCAGATTTAGGCACTCGAGGATGCAAGCCACAAGATCTAGCGTCATGTTCCCTATGGTGGAATGGCCCTCAGTGGCTCACCAAACCCTCAGCGAGCTGGCCAAAGAATGCGCCTCAAATCTGTGGAATCTTATCACACAATAGAGAACGAAGACCCTCTCACTCGATTCTCATCATTTCCTCGCGCCCTTAGGGTAATCGCTTACGTGTATCGGTTCATCCGCAGCGCACGAAAGGAACCAATACCCACGACGCACACACTCACCCAGGACGAAATCAGTTACGTCAAAACCCGGCTCATCATATGCGCCCAACACAATCATTACGCAGAGGCGGTCGCACAACTGGAAGCCGCGAAACCGGTAAATAAAAAAAGCTCGCTGCTATCGTTGAACCCCATGCTAGATAAAAGTGGCGTAATGCGTGTAAACGGCCGCCTTAAGCACGCCGTTCTCACCTACAATGAACGACACCCCATCATAATACCCGAAAACTCCAAGTTATTTTCTCTCTTCATAGATTTTCTCCACACAACTCTACTCCACGCGGGAAAACAGCTCATGGTCCGGATGGTACAACAATAGTATTACGTCCCAAGACTTAAGCAGAAAGTTAAAAAATGCATTTTCCACTGCAAGGTGTGCACCATACACAAGCGAGAAATGCGATCGCAGATAATGGCGGCCTTGCCTCCAGCACGAGTAACCTACTCGCTACCATTTCACACCACGGGAATAGACTTCGCGGGCCCATTCCTGGTGAAAACTTCTTTACTGCGTCGCGCATCACACACAAAAGCATATATATGCGTGTTTGTCTGCTTCTCCACCAAAGCCATACATCTAGAACTCTGCTCAGACCTGACAATAGAAGCCTTCAAGGCCTGCTTTGCCAGATTCGTTGGTCGACGTGGTCTCCACCATAAAATCATGTCGGACAACGGGAAAACTTTCGTAGGCGCTCAAAGGTCAATCCACCGAGAACTTTCCACTTTTCTTAAGGAAGCCGCCTCAGATATCGCTGAAAAATATATCGTTCATGGCCTCTCCTGGCAATTTATACCACCATACGCTCCTCATATGGGAGGCCTGTGGGAAGCAGCGGTTAAAAGTTTTAAGACGCACTTCAACAAAGTCGCGGAGAATCACAAATTCACGTTTGAAGAATTCACCACACTGCTCATACGAATCGAAGCGGTACTCAATTCCAGACCGCTGTCGCCTTTGTCTCAAGATCCTAGCGATTTACAGCCTCTTACTCCCGGTCACTTCTTAAGAGGAGCACCACTTGTCTCTCTGCCAGAACCTAACGCAGAAAACCTGTCTCTTCCAAACAAGTGGCAGAAGCTCAAGGTACTTCACCATCAATTCAGCACCCGATGGAAAACTGAATATTTGCAAGAGCTACACAAACGGCATAAGTGGAAAGGCAAAGAACCCAATATCGCAGTGGAAGACCTCGTCGTCATCAAAGAAGACAGCCTCCCACCAAATGATTGGCGCCTCGGACGTATTGTTAAGCTCTATCCCGGTCCCGACCAAAACGTTCGCGTGGCTGACATCCGTACCCAAAAGGGAATTATAACACGCAACATCGCAAAATTATGCTTGTTACCACCTCCACCCAGCACAATGCTTAACGCATCAAACTTTATTCAAAATTCTCTTTTCTTTATACCTCAATATACAGACTCGGTGGTTAACCACAGAACATTTTCACTCCCATTCCCTCCGTATTTACGAAAAAAAATCTAATGTTTGGTTTCAAATTTAATTTCTTCATAGGACAAGTGAAGCATCCATGGAGCTCAGCAAATGTCGCCTTTGTTGCCGCCCCCATTCATTGCGCTACTGTAAAGCTTTTCTCGCCATGACGCCGCTGAAAGGCATGAGTCAGCCCGAGTACATAAATATTGTGTAAACTGCCTGGCTACCTCCCATGTCACCGGTGCCTGTGACTCTCCAGCCAGCTGTCATCAGTGTGGTAGGGCGCACCACACGCTGCTACATCGAACGCTGGCGAAGTCGTCAACGATCCGACGTAGGGAGAGGACTCGCTATGCTAGCCGTCGGACAATCCGGCGTACTCGAGGTCTGCAAAGTCCCACCGCTGCCCGGAGTCGTAAAATGCGTGAGCTGCTCAATAAAGCGCAAGACATCATCAACCAGCTGAAGGAGCTAGTATCCGCTTCTACGCGGCCGGCCGGGCGTGATGTCGAAGACATGGATGATGCTGAATAATTAGCTAACCTTTATCTTATAAATATATTTGAAATGTAATAGAATTACTTATAATGAATTTACATGAAGAATTAGTCACCCTTTACTTTATATACATATTTGAAATGTAATAGAATTACTTAATTCGAAACTGAACATACTCACTATCCTTATATATATATATGTTTAAAATTGTACTAGAATTCCTTTTGAACGTACTGAATTGTCAAATATGTACTTTTTCCGAATGTGAGCTCCCGGCACCCGTACACCGGTATGGGGGCACTCGCAATCGAATCGTCGACTAGACCAGTTTATTAAATTCAATTTAACCTACAGTCCACTATATTTTCCCATTTTTGAATAAACTCGGAATAATTTGTATTACCTCAAAATTTGCTTTACTTATTCAATTAAATATACTCAAACACACCCTTTTACGTTGCTAAAGAGCAACAACCACTAAATCACATATGAGCCGCTCACCGTCTGTGGCAAATGACAGCGAGCACGTTGGTAGCTAGTGATAAACTCCTGAAACCATCGTAAACCTCGTAAAGCTCGTAAATTTACGAGCCTCGTAAAAGAACTGTCAAAATTTTTATGGCGCTCTATTTAAGAGCCCCTCGTAAATTTACGAGGAAAATTTGATACGCAAACGACCTCGTAAACTTCAGTGTTGCCGAGAAGCCGAAACTTTTATACTAAAATGTATGATTAAATAATGAAAACAAATGAAAAATATATTACGCGAAAATAATTAATGAATTTCCTCCACTAACTGTATTTTAGCCAAGAGTGATAGAGACAAGATGGCGGGATGTTATGGAAAATACTACTAAACAAAAATTGCTTCACAAAATCCCGGTTGATCTGTCAATCTTTTACTTTACGCACCTATTTACACCTTTTCGCAAAGGTGGCGTTCCCAAAAAGCCTCGTAAACTTACGAGTTTTACACGGTTTAAGACTTTACGAGTTTAAGGGAATCCCCTAAGTATAAATTTAAGGCCAATATGCCTCTCTAAAGACAAAAAAACTCTAAAGCAGTGTTTGCATTGCTCAACTTCATGGTGTAATGAACAGAAGGTGGCGCATTCCCTAAACCGCTACTTTGGTTTTGCCGACTTTGACATTTATGGCAATACGTAAACAAACATTTTGTTTAAGTACAAGTGGAAACGTATTGCAAACGTATTGTGTACTTTCAAGTGAAAAATCGATGTAATTCGTGCGTTCTGAAGTAATAAACGTTTTATTTGTAATAAAAACTTTATAAAAATGTCGTGTCGTGTGTTGAATTGCAGCAGCCGTAGGGGTAAAGTCCCCAAATGCAGTTTTTTTTGTTTCCGCGCGACGACGCCTTGGCCAGTACATAAAATTTAGACACCAGCGTAATATGCATGAAGCACTTTACGGACCACTTTTAAACACGATATGTTAAGTTGAAAACGTTGAAATACCACAAATTACAAATTAAAATCGGAGGTAAGCAAGCATCGACCACTTTCTGCAGGAAAACATGCGCTGCGACAAGATATTATCACTTTTTCGGCACCTGCAATACAAACACAAAAATTCTAAATAGTTAATTTATAAGACCTATTCTTTTGAACACATTTCAAGAGTGGTTGTATATTTTTTGCTAACGTTGTGCTTAATTTGCTATATTCAAAGATGGCTTGAGAAATTGGTGAATCGTGAAGAAAACACGTTTTCTCACTGCAAATTCACAACTGTCAACTCATTGTTCTTCGCCGTATTCTTTGTTTACCCGTTGCCACAAATGCCATTCTGCGGGAATGCGCAATCTTGTATTCTATCGTTCTTGCTGAATTATTTATTTATTTATTTTATTCAAGTTTTAGTTAGTAAGCTATACCTTGACCTACATACATATATATTAGTTTTTTTTTTGCATATTTTATTCTTTTTCTCTTTGTATTATTTTCAAGAGCTGTTTTTGAGTCGAAGTCAGTTTCTTTGTAAAACCTACCTCCATGTTAAGAATCCGTTCCGTTTTGAAATCTGAAATCTACCCTGTAAAACCCCCTCAAAAAGCTCTTTTAGGCAGGTTTTAGGAAGACGTTGCTATAGGAAATAGTTTGTGTTTGAAAACCCATTCGTTGGTGTAATCCTTTTAATATTGTTTTGTTTCAGTTAATTTTCTTTTGAAACGTTTATTTTCAAGAATTGTAAAATCTTTGTTTCGACATACACTTTAATGTTAGTACATTTCGTTAAGGCAGATGAAAGATTGTTTAAAAGTAAATTATACAGCAAGTTGAAAACAAATGGATATCTGATCATGTTCGGATGCTAAAAATTTTTACTCGGGGGGATGAGTTGAGGAGAAAGATGAAATAAGGTAAAGATAGCTGGCGGACGTGGTATTGAGAAGGGGGTTGCCAAAGAAATTTTAATGGAACGGCAAAGGCACCCAAGGTTGGGAGGGCGAGTGAAGCGCAGCAGAAATCACTTTTGTTTTTTATGATACCTCACGGCCTGATGCAGCGGGTTGGGATCCCGCGATCCGCGCTTGAGCTAGCCAAGGAGCTGCGCCAGGCATGATGGCTTTGAGGGTGCACCGTGTTACAAATACATAACACATTCCAGCACATTTGGTATATCTAATTCGCTTTTCAGCATTAAGAAAGCGATACTATCCTCTCTCAATAAATGATTGAGTAACATAAATGCATAATAATCAGCTGATGAATTTGGTTCTGTAGCTGAATAGTTTTAGATCTCGACACTTAACAAACTCCTGCCTTTCGTGTTTCGGCGCGAAAATTTAAAATAATATGTCATGCGGACTGCGCCCCTCGTGCGGAAGGGCGGGAAAAGAGGGCAAAACCGTGGAGATTATTAATATTACTCATGCTTGGCTGAGTTTATACAAAGTTATAGCTGAAATACAATGCAGGCGAACGGCAAACTCGCAACGCAACTGGAAAGAAAATTTGTATTACTATTTATTAAAATAAAGAGTTTTAAAGAAAAGACAGAAATAAAGCTAAATTTATCACAATTATTTGTTTAGGAGGAAGAGAAATGCATGAACGCGTCCTAAATCAGGCGACACTTAAAGGATAATTCCAATCCTCTAGAGTTACCGCGTGTACTCAAAGCAAAAGTTAATGGTTTCTTTTGTTATCGTTTTGTGTTCATTTTCAAAGCATATTGAGGACTTCCGAAAGAAGCTGTAGTATAATTGGTTAATAAACAGATGAACCACTTCGTTCAACTTCAATACCTCCGCTCATAAAAGCTTGCGCACATCTTCGATTTTTCGCAGAAGGAAGTACCACAGCAATGACTTTAATTTGGAAAACTGGGTGTGTCGGTAGTTTTAAAAGAGGTGCTTCAATTGATAAAGGAAAAAAATTGCAATCAGTGTTCGCTTTTGTTTCGCCAAAAGGGCGTTGTCCACGGGAACTAAATGGGTCGATTATCGATAGCAATCGAACTTCAGTTGCGTTGTTAGTTGCCAAAACGATATTACAGATAGCAACTGGCAACTTTCAACTGACAACTGCAGTTGCTACAAAGTGTGTATACAGGCGACTACATTTTTGTGGTTGCTAAGAATGTTTTTGGAGCGTATTTAGGAGCAAAAATTGAAAAGTGTGTCATATATTTCACTTTTTAATAATTTGAACGATACTAACATTTTGCAATGCAGTTTGCTTTTACAGAATATGGTAAAAATAACAAAATAACTTGAAATTTTAATTCCTGAGGAGTACGCCCTTTGGCGAAACAAAAGCGAACACTGATTGCAAATTGTTTCCTTTATCGACTGAAGCACCTCTTTTAAAACTCCCGACACATCAAGTTTTCCAAATTGAAGTCATTGCCGTGGCACTTCCTTCTGCGAAAAAACGAAGAGGGGCGCAAGCTTTTATGAGCGGAGGTATTGAAGTTGAACGAAGAGGTTC
>NW_023459402.1:34513-60102 GCF_013731165.1 Rhagoletis pomonella | reverse complement strand
AAAAAAATTTGTTTGGTAAGAAGTGTATCTTAAAATATCTGACATTTATGTTAAAGTGTAAAATATGTAAATGTACCTACATAAACTTTCCCGTGAATACCATCAAATCATTGGTCTTGAAGGGAATCTATGTATGCATGCATGCATATGAGCAAATTAAAAAGTCGATACAATTTACAGTCGAAAAGTACACTTTTTATATAGATTTCATACTGAAGGAACAATTTTATTTCCCAACACTGTGGGGAACTAAGCAAAATGGCCAAGTATACTTCGAAAATATTCAAATACATAGGCCACCAACCGATAATTTTATATATTCATTAAAAGATAATTTGTCATCAGTCTGAAATAAAAAAAATTATAAATCGGAAGCGTAAAATAGTATTGTGTTAAAGGGTGTATACAAAAAAAATTTGGTCGACAAAAAACATTTATTAAATCCACATTTCTACAGTCATCGAGGAAGCTTTTACATATTTAAGAAGCTTAGAATAAGCTGTTGATAAAAAGTATAAGGTTTGTTTATTTATTCATATCATTTATGAAATTCGATTTTTTTTAGAAAAATTCGATTTTATCCGAATTTTAGCAACACAAAGTTCGATTTCCAAATTTCCCAATTTGGAGCTAAAATTCGATTGAAATTCGAATTTCGAAGCTTCGAATATCGAATTTACCCATCCCTATTAAGCACAAACGATACAGATGTTGCTAGCATCAATTTTGTCAGAAACCAAAACTACCACAATTACAACTATAGAGGTAGAGGAAACCAAAATTACGGAGGCAGATATAACACAAACAGGTACTATAGAAATAACAATGAACAACACCAAAACAGTCAACGTTATCAGGGATACAACAATTATCGTAGAGGCCAATACACCAATAGAAATCAAAACTCAAAGAGAGGAAGAGCCCAAAGTAACGTAAGAGCTATTGAAGCAACTCCGGAAAACACGCAGGGTCCTCAGGATGCCCAACTGAGGATCATGCACCTAGAACAAAATATTAATAAATGAAAATGAGATAAAGACCCTACATATAAACTTAAAATTTGGCAATTATGTCCTCATTAAAACATCTTTGACAAACTCAACAGACACATTTTTGCTAGATACGGGATCAGATATAATAATAATAATAATAGATTGGCGCTTACACATATATTAGTGTTTGGCCGAGGTTCTCCTCCGATTTGTGGCGTGCGCCTTGATGTTGTCACACAAAGAGGAGGGACCTACAGTTTTACGCCGACTCCGAACGGTGATTGTATTTTTATGTGAAGCTGTTTTTCATGGCAGAAATACACTCGGAGGTTTGCCATTGCCTGCCGAGGGAACCGCTGTTAAGGAGAAACCCTTTTTCTATATTTTTGCGATGTTGCTTTGACCAGGGTTTGAACCCAGGTGCTGCGGAGTGGAAGCGCGCACTGCTTACCACTACACCACAGCGGCCGACAAGATATAAGATCAGATATAAGCATATCCAAAAATTATACAAACGTAGATAACATAAATACAGATCGGAAATTTAACCTTATAGGAATAGGTGAAGGAACTAAATCAACAATAGATGCAGTAGACGCAAAATTCTCATTCAGAAACTACGAAATTCAACATACAATGCGAATAGTAGAACAAAATTTCCCAATCCCATGCGATGGAATCATTGGTTTAGATTTCATTAAAAAATTTAATTGTTGGTAAAAGTTGGTTTATAATAAGACCAAATTTTAAAATTGAAATTCCAATTTAGAGAGATACTTAATTCACCAAAACCAAATACTCTAACTCTCCCAGCTCGATCAGAAGTAATTAGAAATATTAACATCAATTCAACAGAAAATAAAGTTTTCATTCCAACTCAAACAATAGCAGCAGGTGTATTCATAGCAACACAATAGTAAACACCAATAATTCATACATCAAAATTCTTAATACCACAGATGAAACTAAACCCTAATAATGCATACATCAAAATTCTTAATACCACAGATGACAATTTATATTTAGATAATTTCAAAATTGAATCCGAAACTCTTAAAAGCTACTATCAGGTAACATTTAAAGCAGTTGAAAAAAACAGAAGATAGAGACAAAACAATATTAAATAAATTATCAAACAATTGTGCAGAGCATTCAAGAGAAAATCTCATTAACTTATGCAAAGAATATACAGATGTATTTCCATTAGAGACAGACAACATCACTTTCAACAATTTTTACAAACAAAAACTTAGAGTCAAAGATGATACACCCGTTTACATTAAAAACTACAGATTACCACACGTGAATAAACCCGAAATTAATAGGCAAATAGAAAAACTGATATTATAGAACCATCGGCATCGGAATATAAGAGCCCAATCTTACTGGTTCCCAAAAAAGAGCTACCAGGCAGTAAAAACAAAAGATGGAGATTAGTGATAGACTACAGACAAGTGAATAAAAAATTAGTATCTGATAAATTTCCACTAAATTTCTAATATCCGGATTTCACCAGATTGAACTTGAAGAAAACTCTAGTGACCTAACATCCTCCTCTTCAGATCAAGGATCATACAGATTCAAACGTTTACCATTTGGTTTAAAAATCTCACCAAACTCTTTTCAAAGTATGATGTCACTGCCATTCTCTGGATTAGGCCCAAATAAAGCTTTCGTCTATATGGACGACCTCAAAGTAACAGGATGCTCCGAAAACCATATAATCTCAAATCTCAAACAAATTTTCGACATTTGTAGACAGACAAATTTAAAATTACACCCAGATAAATGTACACTTTTTAATTCTGAAGTAACATTTCTAGGTCATAAATGTACATATCAAGGAATTCTACCCGATAACTCTAAATACGATAAAATCAACCCACGAAAGCCACAAATGGAGACGAAGCAAAAAGATTTATAGCTTTTGTAAATTATTATCGTAGATTTATAACAGAACAAGAATTAACAGCAATTCACAGTGCAATAAACTTCTTTAAACCATATATTTTCGGTAAAAAATTATTTGTCAAAAGTGACCATAACCCCTCACATATCTGTTCAGCATGAAAAATCCGTTATCAAAGTTAACACGAATGAGACTCGATCTCGAAGAAGTTGATTTCGAAATAGAATATATTAAAGGCAAATAAAATTGTGGTACTGACGCTTTATCTCGTATTGATTTTGGGCAAATCAAACAAGTTAAAGACGAGAATACCAAAATTTTCCAAGTCACTTCAAGATCAAAAACATAAAAAGACAACCCTTCACCAAATGATCTACCAAACACATAAACAAATAAAACGAACGTATCTGTACAAATTTATGAAACATTAACAAACGAAAAAATCAGAAAGTTACCATGCCTAAAACTAATTGAAGATAAGAGTACTCAAAAATTGAAAATATTAAATGGTAAAAAACATGTTCTAGAACTCAATATAGATAAACTTATTGTTCATGTTCGCTCTAGCGCAATTATTTCCAAAACTTGAAAAATTAGTTGGCAGTAAGGATATCGATAATATAAAGATTGCAATCAGTGATAGAATATTTCAATATGTCGACATGAATGAATTTAAAAATATAGGCAACAAAATTTAAAAAAAAAGTAACACTTGCCATAACACCGGCACTCATAACACCAACTTCTGAAAGTCAAAAACAAGAACTTCTAGAAAAACTCACGATGACCCTGTCTTTGGTGGCCACCCAGTCGTCACGCGACTATTAAATAAAATAAAACGAAATTACACATGGAAAAATTTAACAAAAGATATTAGAAACTACATCAAAAGTGTGAAAAGTGCAAAACAAACAAATCAGGTATAAAAATATAGAACAATTAACAAAAACACCAACACCCATCAACGCATTTGACACGATACAAATTG
This sequence comes from Rhagoletis pomonella, assembly GCF_013731165.1. Lineage (NCBI taxonomy): Eukaryota > Metazoa > Arthropoda > Insecta > Diptera > Tephritidae > Rhagoletis > Rhagoletis pomonella. Next base: position 56,213 of record NW_023459402.1, on the reverse strand, counting down.
ACGCAGTAGGACCATTACCAAAATCATTTAACAATAATGATTATGCAGTTACAATCATATGGGTATTTCCATACGTCGCATACGTGACAGTCGTACGTTTCAATGTGATAAAAACAAGGAATACCATTTGTTTTCTTTAACTTTTTTGGGCCATTGTATAGCACATAATTAGCTTTATATTTAACAGAAAAATGAAAACAATCGAACTGCTTGGTCCTGAAATATAAGAATTTAAAGCGAGTGTCGTTACGTGACAAAAAATGGAAGATTTTTTCTTTTCTTACAAAATCGCAAAACTCTGCGAATTGTAGCTGGCTATTTTCATGAAACTTATTTTAATATGATTTGCAGCAATTCTAGTTGTTTTTAGAGTTTTTTGAAATAATGCAACTTGTTTCAATTTTCCTTTACAACCCCAAGTGTGAAACGTAATATTCCATCGTTATATTTTTGTTAATATTGCTTTTATATGAATTTTTAACGCAAATGAAACATGTATTTTATGTAGAATATCTATACTAATTATATAAAGAGAAGTCCCTTTTTTTTGTAACAGGTAATCTCGCGAACGGCTGGTCAGATTTTCATGAAATTTTGTATACAAATAGCTTTCGGTAACCACCATGTTTTAGGCTAAAAAAATTTTACTTTTTTCGGGTAGGTGGACCAGGATCCGGTCTATTCGAAAAAATCGTATTATAGTCCGATTTGCTTCAAATTTAGTACGTAAGTAGCTTTTTAGCATATATTAGCATATAGGACCCATTTTTTCCGGGAAGTGGTCCAGGGACCGATCTTTCCAAAAAATCGCATTTATGGTCCGATTTGCTTGAAATTCGGTACGTAAGTAGTTTTTTAGCATATATTAGGACATATGGTCCATTTTTCCGAGAAGTGGACCAGGGACTGATCTATTCGAAAAAATCGTTTTTACGGTCCGATTAGCTTAAAATTCGGTACGTAGGTAGCTTTTTAGCATATATTAGCATATATGATCCATTTTGTCCGAGAAGTAGACCCGGGACCGATCTGTTCGAAGAAATCGTATTTATGGTCCGACTTGCTTAAACGTCGGTACATAGGTAGCTTTTTGCCTGGATAAGCTCATAGATTCCTGTTTTCCAATTTTCATGCAATTTCGGATATAAATCGCTTTAAGTAACGACCATATCAAGGGGCGAATTCGTCACTAGGCAAGATTTTTTTGCGCCAATCAGAAAGAACGGATACTGTCAAAATATAATTATAACATATAATATATCTCAACTAATTTATATTTAGAAAGCCGTTTGTTAGTTTTCGCAAGGCTCGAGAGCGGCTGAACCGATTTTTTTGAAACTGCCACCTGCCGCACGTGTCCCAAGGTTGGTTTTAGGCTGAAAAAAAAATCTATATGTAAAGGGGGCGTGGCACTTCCCATACAAACCGAATTTCTCATGCTACATATCTCTGAAAACGTACATGGTAGAGTTTTGGAAATTGGTATGGAGATATACGAAATCAATCGCATACCCTTGGAGAAAAATTTTAGCTATAGTAAAAAGGGGTGTGACATCTCCCATACAAACCGGATTTTTCATACTGCTTATCTCTGGAAATTTTTTGGTAGAGTTCTGGAACTTTGTATGGATATGTACGAAACAATTCGCATACTCTTGGAGAAAAATTGGAACTATTGGAAAAGGGGGCGTGGCATCTTCCATACAAACCAAATTTTTCATATTGCATATCTCTGGAAGTGTTCATGGTATAGTTCTGGAACTTGGTACGGAGATATACGCAATCAACTCTTGAGGAAAAATTGGAACTATTGGAAAAGGGGGCGTGGAATCTTCCATACAAACCGAATTTTTCATACTGCCTATCTTTGGAAGTGTTCATGGTAGAGTTCTGGAACTTGGTATGGAGATATACGAAATCAATCGCATACTCATGAAGAAAGAGGGCAGCTTTTGGAAAGGGGGGCGTGGCACCTCCCATATAAATCGAATTTTTATACTGAATATCTCTGAAAGTATGCATGGTACAGTACTGGAACTTCGTGTGGAGATATGTATGTAGTTGAATTCAAGCCCATACTCATGGAGAAAAGTTGGGCTATTTGAAAAGGGGGTGTGAGGCCTACAAACGTACCGACCTTTAGCTATCTTTGAATGTATTTTTTAATTATTCTGTAGGTGTGTTTGTTAGTGAAATCCTCCTAAATGGTTGTACGGATTTTAACGAAACATTTTGTGTGTTTGAGTGGGTCTCTGGATGGTTTAGTTTCACAATTTAATCCGACAGTTGGCGCTGTATTTGAGTTATTACTAAAAATCTTATTTATGATCCGATTTGGCTAATGTTTTAAATATGTATGCAATACTATTGCAAAAACGTGCTGCCAAGTGGTGCTGAAGTCGAGCTATTACTAAAAATAGCCAAGTGAGAAAAGGGGCCGTGAAGGTCAGATTAAATCGACCTGTTGCACCATAGGGTATATCGAACGCTCCTGCGTTGCGATTGGCCCATTGGATGTGATTTTCCAATATTATTATGCGTTCAAACTTTTAAGGTACAGAACAATGATTCGCACCCATTTTGATTTGGCACCTACTATACTGTAAAGCTTCTAGGACATTCACTATAGAACCGGGTCATTGTTGCCGCCAGGGAGTGAAGAGGAAAAAATTTATTTCGCTTTGCGAATAACCGTGCTATGAAATGCCGCACAACTGGAGAATTTCAAGAACGGATATAACACTTTCCTTAGGTTATTTAAAGCGGCAAATGACCACCAAACCTTAATCTTAGCAGACAAATGTGCCAATGAAAATCGTAAACGTGAATTGTTGGTGAAAATGTTGGACCAAAAAGTTTCAATAAAATATATAAAAATTTTGGGCGGGACGAAGTTCGCCGGGTCTGCTAGTACCTTATATTTTGACTTCAGCGCCAATTCACGGTGAATTTGTTGGAAATCTATGATTTATTATGTTTCAACTACATACGCCAAATTCGAACCAAAGCGGACCATGAATACGGTTTTTCGAAATATCTCAACCTTGGCGCCACATAGGAAGACCATTTTACGCAAACATGATTATACTTACATAGCCAGTACATATTTTAAAAAGCAGACTAATCGGCCCGTAAATACTTTAGATATAAGACTTTTATTTTCTTTTGTCGTGGTGGACCTTCCGATGGAAACACCCGTATGCGATTTAACTAAATTTCTAATAACTGTTCCAATTCCGAACAAAACACCCAAAGATGTTGCGAAAGCAATCGTTGAAAATTGCATTTTGATTCATGGACCCATAAAGACTATCATTACTGACATGGGTACTGAATATAAAAATGAACTTCTCAAAGGACTTTGCCAACTTTTGAAGGTTGAGCACAAAACATCCACTCCATAACACCATCAAACGTTAGGCACTGTTGAACGTAGTCACAAAACACCAAATGAATATTTTAGATCTTACTTAAACGGAAGTAAAAATAATTGGGTTGAATGCGTTAAGTTCTTCACATACGCATATAACACCACTCCATCAACAACACATGGTTATACTCCACTCGAATTAGTTTATGGTAAAACACCACCATCATACGACTTTCTAAATTAGACAACAATCGATCCACTATACAACATTGACAACTATAGTAAAGAACTAAAATATAGACTACAATTAGCGCAAAACAGAGCTAGAGATTACTTAGAAAGGTCAAAACAACAAAACAACAAGCAATACGATAAAAAGTCAAATCCGCAGTCTATTCAGGTAGATGTCATGGTTTAGCTTCACGTTGAAGCTAGCCATAAATTAGACAGCATATACAAAGGTTCTTACCGCGTGTTAGAAGTAGACAATAACAATAATTGCAAAATTGATATAAATTCAAAAACTACAACCGTACATAAGATCGGTTAAAGAAAATGTAAATAGTAAATGTAAACCTAAGAGGTGTGACGCACCATATTTTATCTATTTCTTAAATTTCAAAACATAAAACAATGAATTGAGCGCTCAAATTAACAAAACCATATCAAGAAAACTAAAGAAGTTCAACTAAGTAAAAACCTATTAGAATAAAATATGCTAATCAGAATAATATTAGCTCAGTTAAGTAAAGCACCATTTAATAAAATAAAATAAGTACAAACAGCTAAGGTAATCAAAATTAAAAAATTCAAATACTATTAAATTAAGAAACCAAATTTCATTCAATTACAATATAGCAATTTATTAATATATAACTGAAAAAAAAGAAATTATGTAAGTTTATAAAATAATATAATCACTATAATTTTTTAGTGAAAAATCGTTCATCCCTTTTTACTACTAAAAACGAATTAAAAATTTTTCATGAAGAAAAGGGTGGTGTCACGATAATCGTCACTGCCCTGTATTTTTAAAGCAGTGTCAAATATCGGATTGCTGTCAACGCTAACCCATATTCGGATTGACCTCTATTTCTGTCAGCAACTCTGACACTAAAAACGTCTCGCATAAATTACACAATTAATGGCAATGCACTTGAACAAAGAAGCGCAGGCACTTCGACCCTTTGAGTAACCGACTTAAGCGCAGTGCAAACAAGCAATGCAGGAATAACGAAATATAGATCGAATTTCTAATGACACACTTAGAGTGCGATGATTGAGCAAGGAATTGAGTGACGGCGGTGGAACACCCAACGTGAGCCAATATGTTAAGCATAGAGGCGTAAGCGTAGAATCTAAGCGTGTGTATAAATAATAGTAGAAGCTAAGAATAGTTACGCAGAATACTTTGAACGTTGAGGAGTTTATGTCGCTAGTCGGGATCTCTCTTTTATTTAAATAAAACTGTAAAATTAAATCGAAGTGTTTATTTTAATGCGTTTCGTTCGAGAGTCAATAGCTAGCATTTCACGCCTTCACTGCACTACCCACATCAACCGACGTTCGCGTAGGTGATCGTAAATTCCGCAGGGTTGTCACTGCTGCTGCAGCCTGCTTCATGCCAGCGGGATGTATCTCGGACCCCCGTCCGAATTTTCCTGCTGAAGCGGCTGTCCTAGCCGATGAACGTGACAACCTTCGTCAGGCCAATCCCGGAAATCCCCGTATCAGGGATCTCAACTCGGATTCGGTAACGTGTGAACGTACATAAGCGGAAGAAATGGGAAGAGCATCTGAAGACCTCCAACTTCGCCTCTGGTGTCAGTAAGCTTTGGTCTACCGTGAGGTCATTCTCCAACCGGACGAAGCGTGACGACAGAGTTGAAATATACTTTGGTAGCCACGCTTCATCAGACCCGGAGCGATGCGCGAGCTATTTTAGCGGGCAATTCATGTTGCGTCCTCCGGTGGATAAAGCCAAACGTCGAGTGATGAGAAGGCTGCACAAACTGCTAAAACCTAGTGCGCCTCTTGTTTTCACCAGCGGTGAGTTAAGGGTAGCCATCGGGAAGGCAAAAGCTTCCAAAGCCATTGTACTCGACGAAATTTGTTGATGCTGAGTCCTGCGGGAGTAGCGTACTTAGCGGAGGTCCTCAATCTGTCAATGGCCACTCTCATCATTCCAGACATTTGGAAGATGGGGAGAATGGTCCCACTGCTCCAACCGGGGAAACCAGCCAACAAAGGAGAGTCCTATCGTCCGATAACCCCCCTTTCCCCGGTACCGAAGACACTAGAGGTCTTGCTGCTCCCGTATTTTACGAACCACCTGACCCCAGCGAAGCATCGGCATGGATTCCGTAAGTGCACAGCACAACAACAGCACTTAACGCCATAAATACCCAGATAACTCGTGGCCTTAACCGAAACCGCTCCTGTGAGAGAACCATTTTATTAGCGCTGGACCTGTCTAAGGCGTTCGACACTGTCAGCCACTCAACGCTACTATATGACATGGAGGCCTCCTCTCTCCCACAGGGAATCAAACGGTGGTCGGCGAATTATCTGAGTGGAAAATAGGAAAATAATATGGCCTTTACCCATTACTGTTTAACTTTTACATTTCAAAGCTCCCTCAACCACCAGAGGGAGTCTCGATAGTCTTTTATGCTGACGATTGTTCGATCATGGCGTCTGGGAATGAAATTGATGATTTGTGCTCGAAAGTAAACGGTTATCTCGCCGAGCTTACTCGCTTCTTCACTGCACGGAGCTTAACCAGTGATCGGACTTCTACCACATTGTGGTAGATCGGCCACTTCTTTGAGCTTCTACCACATCTACCACACAAGGTCTGAAATCTACCACATATTCGCGTTTTTGAGTACCTAGTTTTATTTTTGCTCGACATAATTTTCCTAATTTTAAGAGCAAAAATTGTCCAACACTAAACACTATATCGTCGGTCCCTACGAAGAGTAGCACATTTCACTATTCGCGTGGAAGACTAGTACATTTCACTATTATCATGGAAGGCTAGCACATTTCATTATTTGCGTCGAAAAGTAGCACATTTCATTATTTGCGTGGAAGCCTAGCACATTTCAGATTTTTGCGTGGAAAAGTAGCAGATTTCACCATTTGCGTGGAAGAGTAGCACATTTCAGGTTTTTGCGTGGAAGACTAGCACATTTCAGATTTTTGCGTGGAAAGGTAGCACATTTCAGATTCTCGCGTGGAAGAGTAGCACATTTCATTATTTGCGTGGAAGAGTAGCACATTAATGGTTTAAAGCAAATCATAAAAGTATAATTTATATTTTGAAAATTCAAGTGCTTTTATTATATTTCTGTAATTATATTATACAATTTATGAAATTCAGACGGTATATAGCGTTTAGTGGTGATTTGCTGAAAATATTTCAATTAAATTAAAGTTCATTTAAAAAAACCCTGTAAGCCCACGCTTAAAACTTTGTAGAAATCTAAAAAAATGCAACTAATTTCCATACACATCTCAAACTTATTTACTCAGAAGTATAAAAATTTTTTTGAGTATGAAGCTTTATAGCCCATTCAATTTTATCTTTGATTCTTTTTGTCGCATTTGCTCCCATATAACGAATAAACACAATTTATTTTTGTATGGAAGAAAACCGCAACAACGGAAATTTTTAGCCACTTGAAACTTGCACATTATTGCTGTAAAATTGCAAGGGCTTTAAAACTAAATACTCAAAAAATTCTGAAAAAATGTTTGAAATTTGGATGAAAATTTGTTGATTTTTTCTGGTTTTCTACAAAGTTTTAAACTTGGGTTTAAATGGATTTTTTCAGAGAATGAATTTTATTTTAATGAAAATTCTTAAAAATAAATAATTAAACAAAAGTGGAAAACAATATCACTTTGAAATGAGGTGCTCTTGATATGACTGCATGTACATATGTGTATGGTTCTCGTGCTTATAAATATATTCCTTGAGGAAGACCCGAATATGCGTCGAAACAACTAGGAGGGAAATAAACGTTTATTTTATTCGTAATAATAAATCGAAAAATTCCATACACAACATTAAACTTTCAGCTTAGTCGAGGAGAAATAATTATAACATAGTACTTGTACGCTTAGTTTTTGTACGGCTGCTAGTATCACTTTACCTACACCTCAATTTCTTTGTGTGGAAGTCACTGTCGGATTTCCTATTTCGACAGTGGTGTCGACTGCGTTCCGATTACGAATACAGCTTTTGAGCCGAGTACCTTTCAAATGTTTGGAATTGATTAAATTAATTCAATAAACAAATATTTACATACTTCCTTATTAGTAAATCGCAACAAGATTGTTCATTTTTAAATTTAACAAACTTGTAGATACAAATTAATGTTGACAAAAATGCAACCACGTGCTACAATCCTGCTTGCAATTCTTGCTGGCAAAAAATTTTCCTAGCACCAATTTGCTACTACCCCTCCAATTGAAATGTTAAAATTTTGCTCTCTCCTTGCAAGTTTTACTAGGTTTTTGGCAAACGAACATGATTTGGTAAGAATTGGTACCAATTTGTACAAGTTTTTTGCATAGCGAACACTCTTAATATCAACAGTTTCTTTCAATTAAGATTATACAACAAGGAAATGAAGCAATCGTAACTTCGATAAGTGTTTAAGTAATAACTCACAGTGAAATGTATTAATTGATTTAGACAGTTACAATACCCAGTTTTTTCTGTTCTTTTGAGAATCCTTCGAAAAACAATTTTCGGAAGCTACGAAAGTGGCGACAATTGTTAAATGTTTATAAGCTAATGAAATAATATAGAGTGTGCCAGCTAGCAATGATATTCTATCTCGGTACACTTATTTGCCCATTCTTTATCATAATTTTTTCTTTCATTTGACATTCATGTTAGCCACCTTGAGTGAAAAATTATGAAGTTTTTTGATTTGAGTGCAAACTTTAAAAGAAAAACATATCAAGAAATTCTTGTCGCTTGTGCAAAAGCACACATAACTTTGCAGTACCGATGTTTTCAGTCCATCAGGATGAGAATCTAAGCCGAAACCGGGCAGAGGTATGCAAAAAAGCCAAGGGTTAATGCCACAATTGAAAAAAGCGAAAATGACGTAACTCAAATTTTGCTTAGAAATAAGCGTACATCAAACTGGCTGGCACACTATATTATTTTACTGGTTCATAAGTTATGTGAAACAATTTTGGAAATTGCTGTTTCAAATCTATCCAAATTTCCAAATGGCTTTAGAGTGGCAATATTATATAAATTAATATTTAATTTATTAGTGCAATAATATTTTGGATAATATTAATAGAATGTATATTCTAATAGTGGTTGAATAGTGAAAAATCCACATTTAGAATAGAGTTTTGAAGCATCCAAAATAATTTTAGTATGTACAGTGTACATTGCACACAAAAGTCGAAGTATCGAAACAAAATGCATCGATATATCAGGATCTTTCCCTAACAATCCGGACCGGATCCGGTGATTAGAGAATAAGCGAAAAGTTTTCTCTAAAAAATCGAACATAATCCAGAAATACGGGAACGCAAAAAACTACATTTCGTGCCCAGAATTTGAGAAACAGCTGGAAACTCTTGGAAATTGAATTTTTGTTTCACAAATTTGATTTTAACAATATAAAGATAGAAAATACATTAACTATTCCTTAAAAGCCCCAAGTGAATGTAGGCAACATGTAAACACAAAACAGCTGATATGCACTTTGACACTTTATCCATTTTTACCCGAAGAAAAAGTCCGGGCTGTTTCGGGATCTCTATTACCCATTTTGATGAGTACGGGAATGATTTCTGGGCTGTTTTGGGCACCCGCGGGATCCCACGTTGCGTACGGGAAAGAACCTATCGATGTATGTCGGAAAGACCAAAACATCGGTTTTATTCGATACATCGAATAGCAAACATCGATGTTTCTGATGCATCCCTACTACAAACGCTAACGACATACCTTGGGTTATCCAGCTCAGTATTACGATCACTTCTTTCAGAAACGATTTGGATCATTCTAATTGGGGCACGATTACGATAACCGGGCGACAAATTTTGGACTAGGACGTCTAGCAACGCGAGAAGGATTTTCGCGTTCGTTTTAAATAAAAGATACTCGCTTTTTAAATTAACATGTATGTTGATATATATATAAACGATGTCCGTTGAACTCAACAATGGGTAGGCGCTGTGACCAATAGTAACCTCTTTGTACCACCTCTGTATGCAGAAAGCCATACAGAGCCCCGTAAGACTACTCCGGAAGAGTTGTGATGCATCAAGCGGGCTTGTTAAGCATCGTGTGCGGGTTGATGCGTCAAGCAAGTTGAGCATCCGTTATGTATTATGTATGTCAAAAATGTGGGTAGGCGCTGTGGCCAATGGTAACTTTTGTACCACCTCTGTATGCTGAAAGTCATACAGAGCCCCAACAGCTTTTAGCGCTTTGGCTGTTGCTTTTTAAGACCATTCCGGAGGAGTGGTGATGCATCAAGCGGGATTGTTGAGCATTGTGGGTTGATGCGTTAAGAGAGTTGAGCATTTTGGGTTGATGCATCAAGCGAGTTGAGCATCGGTGATGCCCTCACACTCCCTCGTTGCGTGCGACAGCGCCAAGCAGTTAAGGCAGTACCCATGAGCTTGCGCGACTTGCTAGCGCTGCGGCGCACAGTGGGGTAATTGATGTCGATATTGCGAATTAATTAAAAAATGAATTTCAAAATACAATGAAGGGTTTAGTACCAAATGGAAGCAGATAAGATTCTACATCACTATGTAATCAAATATTTTCCCAAAAATTTACCATTTTCTTGCAATATACTCTCAAAGTCGTGACTTTTTCCTTTGGGTGCGCGCAAAGTGAAAAACGTGATTTAATATTTCAAATTTCCAAACTATATCTGAGTTTTCTTTAAAGATACATCAAAAACGGTAATGGAACCTTCTTGTTCAGGTATTTAGGCAATACAAAGCGATTTTAGTTTTCTTTTACTATGGTTCTAAGTATTTTATTTTATTTTTTTTATCTTAAGCGTAAAAATAAGGGGTTCTTGGCTATATACGTAGACATATAGTTGAGAAGTAGGTACGATCAAGCAAAAGTGTAATCATTTACTTATACCTTGGACGTTATAGTGTCATTCTTTAAAAAAAAAGTTGCGGCATGTCGGCGCACTATTTCAGTATATCGATTTATATAATATAACCTCGTTGGTGAAATATACATGAAATTCTCGATGAAGAACAAAACCAAATATGACAAGTGAAAACTAAGTACAAAGCGTACAAAAAATTAATATTGTTATTGTCCACGTTCATTGTTTGCTCAATTACTGTTTTTTTATACCCTACATACGGCATAACTATTAAGTACATACGTCTATTATCAAACGTAGGCTAAATACTGTTTTGTTTCAAAGGCGAAACTTTTAGTACTTGCATGTATCAAAGAAAGTATGTATACATTTATGTACATATCTGCTTTGACTCATAAAATAAAATTTGGGCTTATTAAATTTTACAATAATAGCTTAGAATGCGTAATTTATTTGTCCAATGATTTATAGGGTATATGTGATACCGTAAAGAATGGTACATGATGCATATTTTTAGTGTTAATTATAATCTTTGTTATTGTTTATAGTGTTGCTATTTCTATGCATGAATGTCATGTGCAGTGAATAGAAATAATGATAGTGATGATATTTTTAACTAATATGGTTGCGGGTAGACGGGTAAACGGAGAATAACCATAACTATAAAGCCCTAATTATATTATTATTTTCTTTATAGGAACGAGCTCAAATATCATATGGGTTACTCGTCAAAGCCTTTAGGAAACAATGAAAAACTCTCGCTGCGATCAATTCAATGATAAATTTAAGATTTTAACGGGACAAATGAAAGATCGCATCAGGCCGTCTGATGAAAATTTAAAAGAGTTTAATGAAAAGATGAGATATTTTATCTCTGATTTGAAAATTCGTTGGAATAGTTGGAAGAAGTTTGCTTGAGTCCTCTACAGGTTTTCCGTGTTCAAAATAAAAATAAAAAACAAACGCCAATTGTCAAAAAAAGCTCTAGAGGGGCGAAAAAGATTTTAAGAGCTACAGAGAACATTTTTCTCGCAAGTGCAACAGAAAAAAAACGAATGAAGATATATTTAATAGACTTTTGATTAGTTCCGACCCTGTTGTATCAAGTATGAGAAAACTACCCCAAAAAAATGTAGGATTTGCCGAGATAAGCACAACAGTTGTTAATTATGCAGCCTTATAGCGATGATGAAGATGTTGATAATGATGACAATGACGCCAGCGAAGATGATGATTACTTTTATTAAAGGTTATATATTCTTAATTGCTCTCTAGGCTTAACAAAAACATGTAGATAATTGTTGAAGAGAAAATTTGTACAATTCGAATTCATTATCATATAAAAAATTACCTAAAAAGGTGATGATGTGGGTGATGTTGATGATGAAAATAGTAATGAAGATAATGATGAGGATAATTATTATAATGTTAGAAGAGAAGTTTAACTTGTAATTAATGATTATTAGGATTTTAACAAATTATCATTAATAATAAAAAATATTTATGGGAGTAAAAACTAAATTTTAACTTTTCTTGCTCTTTGGTAACGCCTTAAAGACCTACGTAAAAAAAAAAATCCCTCTAAACTATTTTCGGATTTCTATTTTTTTTTTACTTCATTTGAATTGATCTCCACTTTCAGGGTCGATTACCCCACTGTGGGCTGCGGCCGGAGGTGCTGAGGTACGCGGCGTAGTAGAGCGAGGAGCTGCTACTAGTGGTGCTGCCGAGCATGGCACGGTGATTGCCAAACGGATAGTTGGAGTTAGTGCGGCTTCAAGCATTTCCACGTCCATATTTACCTACATTAGGGGAGAACGGACTTTAGTATAGCATAGATGAGAGCAGTTATGAACATAATTGCTAGGCGTAAGTCACTTGGTGTGAGTTCGAAGGCACGGATTTAGGCACTTTTGATATTCTCGGTTTTTGCTACGGATTTGTTACGTTTATTGCGGTTTGATGATTTTAGGTATCGGTATTCGCGCAATCGGTAGGACAGGCGGTTGGAAGGAAACATAGCTTGACTAGCGGACGAGTTAGTATGCCGCTTTGTGTACGGAGATCAACTACGCGGAAATGACCGTCGGAGCCATGATATATTTGCTCTATACCGCCGAGGCGCCATTCCGTGGTGAGAAGACATTCGTCATGAATTAGGACACAGTCTCCAATCTTTGGCGCTTCTCGAGTGTTTTTCCATCGGTATCTTTTATGGAGGTCTTTTAGATATTCCTCCTTCCATCGACGGCTGAATTCGTGACGGAGAACTTTAATTCTTTCCCATCGATTTGTGAGTAATAAGGATTGCGTTTCTGGCTCGGGTATGGCCAGAAGTGGAGCTCCTCTGAGAAAATGCCCAGGGGTGAGGGCTGTGAAATAGAAGGGATCTTGCGAGAGGGTTTTGATAGGCCGTGAGTTGAGAATGGCTTCAATTCGAGCTAATAGTGTGGTGAACTCTTCATAAGTAAATTTATAATTACCAGCGATTTTCTTGAAATGCGCTTTAAATCTTTTTACGGCGGATTCCCGGAGTACCCCCCATGTGTGGAGCGCTAGGGGGAATAAATTGCAAATTAATTCCTTGGGGTGCATATTTCTTAATAATTGCTCCTCAGTGGCCCTTTCAGCTCCGGCGAATGTTTTGCCATTGTCGCTCATTATTTTTGAGGGAAATCCACGCCTTCCGACAAAGCGGGCAAATGCCGCAAAAAAGCTACAGTTGTCAGATCTGAACATAACTCAAGGTGTACCGCTTTTGTCGAAAAACATACAAAAACGGCCACATAGCCCTTCGTAAAGGTGGAAGACCTTAACATAGAGGCCCCGCAGAGTCAACACCCGTGATGGTAAAGGGCAAACAGAAATTGCAGCGTTCAGGCGGTAGAGCTGCCATGATCTGCGTGCGCATTTTCTGCTTATGTAGAGGGCAGGCTTTACACAGGAAAATACATTTCTTTATCTGCGGCTTTAGTCGTGGGATATAAAGCTCTTGTCTAAGCCGATGTTCGGCGTGTAGCATCAATAAGTGCAAATAATTTATATACAGTGTGGCAAATGGGGATTTTTCGGGTACTATTATTGGGTGCCGCTCGTTATAACTCAAACTGGAGTTTGCCAGACGTCCATTGGCTCGTAGCAGTCCCTTCGAGTCTAGGAAGGGATTAAGAACTAAGAGTGGGCTCTTTTCATTTATTGGCTTTGATACCATTAAAAGTGCTATCATAATATCCGATCATAATAGCGGGTCTGAGTAGACATAATCAGAGTGATTTTAGCCTGTTGTAGATCTTGGTGTGTTAGTGCATGATGCGGGGGGTTAGGCGCTCATTTTACTTTATTTTTGAGGCGATTTATGAACTGAAACATATGAGCTATTATTCTGTGGGCTCGGGGGAACGATAAAAATCGGGGGGTATTATGTTGCGTATGCGGGATTGTGGCAAGAATACTTGTGATTCTGTTATCCAGCTGGGGCCGTTCCACCAGAGTGAGGTGGTGGCGAGTTGCAGGGGTTTGCAACCTCTTGGCGTGGTTATCAGCACTGGCTACATGTCGCCAAGTTGCTAGCCCAACTAAGTCAATTATTTGGCCTGTGCGGTTTGACACATATGTCTTCCATGTATGGGGTGGTTTTTCTAACCAATCTAAGAGTATTTCAGAGTCAGTCCATAGAATTAATTTGCGATTGTTCAGGCTTAAGTGGGTTTGAACAGCGGAGGCTTGTTTTGCAAGGAGGAGCGCCCCGCATAGCTCAAGTCGTGACCAACAACCTGTAGTCGGAACCAGTGTCCCAACTGTGGCGATACTCATCCCTCATCCGACAAAAACTGCCCTTGATTCAAGCAAATGAAAGACGTTCTACAAATCAAAACCATACACAAGTGTTCACTTGGTGAAGCATTTAAAAAATATAACCTAAACAATCCACCCACTGACACATCCAAACGCACATACGCCATCTCAGTAAAAGAATCAGAAATAACATCCAACAACAGCATCGCTCGCAAAAATGACCAAAAAACAGCAAATTGCAAATCAACAACATCTACCACTGATTACCTGAAACGTCCAGAATAATCTCCAAAAACCAACCAAGAAAAAATCACAAAACACACTGCCAGCAGCAACAAATATCAACACACAATCAATCCAGAATCCAACTCCAACTACAAAGGTATACACACAAAAAATGCAAATCCAACAAATACCAGCTCATCACCTCTATCCAATATAACCCAACAACTCATTTCAAATAATCACTATTTCATCCCGGCAACTGAAACCAGCTCTGTGCAAATCGATACAGCTACTAGCTTATCTTCGTAAACACCAAGTTACGAACAAATATGCTTAATTAATACAGATGCTCGACAAGTTCAATATTTTGCAATAGAACATGAACGGTTTTATTAACAACAGTATTTACCTTGAACTTCTCAGAAACGAACACCAACCACAGCTTATATCGATTCAGGTAACCCACTGCCCCAACAGCTTTACCCTTATACCTCCCAAAAACTACACAGCCTACTTCACCAATTACATCACAAATACTTACGCCAAGCAAGGGGTTGGCGTTTTAATAAAGAGTAACATCCCCCATACGCAAATATTTAACTCATCCTCCATCCAAAACATTTGCATCGAAATCCAACTCAATATCAAATTCACCGTCATATCCATTTACATACTGCCTGACCAAACGTTCACCACACACGACATTGACAACCTTTTCCAAAACACAAACAACCCTATTATTCTAGCTGGAGATATTAACAGTTGGAACACCCTATGGGGCTCGCGGACAAACAACGCCAGAGGACTTATCTTCGAATCTGCAATATCACCACACAACCTGTGTATACTCAACGATCGGCAACCAATACACTTCTCCACACATGGATCACTTACCCACGTCGATATTGCGTGCTGTTCCCCCGCACTCCTTCCAATAACTTCATGTTATACGTTGGATGATATCTACCACAGTGACCATTTTCCAATTAAAACTACTTTAACCCTTTCCAATCATCATTGCAGGAGGCCGTTTGTCGCCAAATTTAAATTACACGATGCAAACTGGAATGAGTTCTCAAAGACGACCGACCAAGAGCTTGAGCCAAGAAGACTCACTAATCAGACAAACAGAGGTGCCGCGGTACTCACCAAGTATATTCGTGTTGCAGCTAATAAACATATTCCACAAACCCACCCCGGTCAGAAAAGATTCGTTTACTGGTGGAGTTTCGAGCTCTCCACACTTCGATTGGAAAAGGTAACAAACTGGAAAGCCCACAAACGATAGTCTCATTCGACATACAATATCCACCACCAAATAACGCCAGATTTCGGAAAGCAGCGAGATCCGCTAAAGCGCAATGTTTCTAGCACAATTAACCGGGATACGCCCATTGCAAAAGTTTGGAGCCAATTGAAAACTATCTACATCAGAAATATGGATAACTCAATAATATCAATCAAATCCAACAACCAACCCTTACTCGATCCATCCAATATTGCAAATCAATTCGCTTCAGACTGGGCACAGTTCTCCTCAGACGATAATTTCTCCCCCGCTTTTAGAGCAGCGAAGTACCGAACAAGAGTCCCTTCAACTCACAACCCATCCTAAACTAACAAACTAAAATGTTAGAGTCAGCTATTAGCACAGCCGAATGCACACAAGCGATCAATGGCGCCAAAGGGAATACTCCTGGAGCGGATCGTATATCATATAAAATGATAAAGTTTACTTCGTCTCGGACGGAACTTAAAAAACTCGATTTATACAATAATATTTTTAACACCGGGGTTATCCCATTCGCATGGAAAACAGCTATCGTCGCCCCGTACTCAAGCGGAGTAAAGACCCAACTAAAATGTCCAGCTATCGACCAATTTCGTTACTGCCATGCCTCGGCAAAATTTTAGAAAAAATAATTGCTAAAAGACTATCTTGGTTTCTAGAAAACAGAAAACTTATAACACCAAACGAAGTAGCCTACAAAGTTAAGAGCGGCTGCTCTGATGCACTTCTCCACATCGATTTTCATTCCGCCAAAGCCCTCTCCTCAAAGAATCACGTTTCAATACTATCAATCGACTTTGAAAAAGCATTCGATCGGATTGGTGCGCATATTGTTATCGAAACCCTGCAGCCATGGGGAATCGGTCGTAAGGTACTACTGTTTATCCAAGGTTTTTTAACTAACCGCCGACTAAGAGTTAAGATCAACAATACGCTCTCAGAAACCTAACAACTACATAATGGAATACCTCAAGGGTCGCCATTGTCGGTAATCCTATCCCAAATCGATTTTAACCGCATTAGTACCATCATACTGAAATACAGCCAGACGATCTGTATATGTATAATGGCAAAAGGTAACAATAACAATGACAACAACACGCTATTTACCAATGTTGTAAGCGAAATCAGCAGTTGGGCACATAGAGCTGGTGCGAACATCAATTTTTCTAAGTCAGCGATTCTACATATCTGCCGGAAACACAACTGAAACCCACCGGACCTGACAATAAATACCAACCATCTCACACGCGTTGACAAATTAAAAATTCTCGGCATTGTTTTCAGCAAAAATTACAAATGGAACAACCACGTTACAATACTGAAAAAATTGTTAATGTCTAGAATCAACCTGATCCTGTACCTAGCCGGTAGGAGCTACACACATATAAACACACTTATATATCTGGTGCTGAGTAAAATCGACTGCGGGCTTTTTCTATACGGCAGTACTCCAAAGAACACTCTAAACTTCATCAAGCCCTCATATCACCAAGCCATCAGGAGCTGCATTTATGCGTTTGTCACCACCCCGATAACAAACATGTTGACCGAATCAGGCCTTCCAGCAGTGGAAGACAGAATCTCCGAAAATAGACTCAGACTACTACCGAAAATACTGTTTCAAAATAACTCAATAATCGACAACGACACCAACAAAGCCATCCTCTGCAAAAAAATCCCAAAACTCTCCTCAGCTATACACAACATTCTCAAAGGCCACAACGAAACACATCAAATGCATAAATGTCACATTAAAAATACCCTCACTGGCTCTTTGAAGCAAATACATGCAATACAGAGCTAGCAATATATAAAAAGACAAAACTCCTAACACAATGTACGCAAAACTATTTAATCAACAACTTTCCGTATTTAAAAACCAACATTACGAAATACTCTATACAGACGCCTCAAAAGAAGAGCATAGCACCGCTTACGCAGTAGTCGACGCAAACGGTCATACGTTATCAAACTACACAATGCAACCTACTGCGTCAATATTTACCGCGGAAGCCGCGGGTATAGTGGAGGCGCTTCAAATAGCGCAAAAAAAGAAGAAGAAGGCTGTAATCTTCAGCGACAGTCTCTCAGTTTTAGAAGCGACAAAAAACATCTCCAACAGCAACTGGGACACTATAAACGCGATCCGTGATATTTTATGCCAGTCCAAACACAAAAAACTTCTGGATAGCAGGGCACGTAGTTATAACTGGTAATGAGGAAGCAGATAATGCAGCGAAGTCTGCGTGCAAGGCTCCAACCATCATTAGCTCCATTATAAAGAAAACTGATCTAGCGTGATTCTGTCTTCAACAGCACCGAAAACAACAACACGCCAAAAGAGCACTCAATCAACATCACCATTACTCAACTGTTAACACAAACAATACAACTGCCATATACCCAACTACCATAGAAAAAGAAAAAATCTTTGTATTTTTCCGCCTGCGCCTTGGGCATACAAACGCAACTCATTCGCACCTACTAAGTACCCAAACAGCGGAAACTGTCTACATTGCTACGCACGCCTAACACGCAACCACCTTCTCCTCGAATGTCCGGAGCACCGCAGAACTAGAAATTCCATCCTTAACAACCACAACCCAATCGATCTACTCAAAACTCCTTCAATCCAGAACATCAACATTATATACAATTACATCAGAGCCATCGATGTCAAGATATAATCCACACTTTTACATTACCGACACAGCCAATAGCCCTAGCAGCTAGCGCTGTAACTATTAAATTTTATAATTTATTATAAATATAATTCAACAAATAAATAAATAAATAAGTATTTCAAATTGTTTAAAAGTACGGGTGATTGGCAATACAGAGTTCTCCACGAGAAATACCTGTCGGATTTCAATTCTTTGGATAAGTTTCTTTATAAAAACTATTTCCTTGGTTTTGAACATAATTTTAAATCGAATCCAAAAGCGTTTTGGAGTTTTATTAACTCCAAATGTTCTTCTTCGCTTATTCCGTCGTGTATGTCTTTCAATGGGACGACGTTTAAATCACCCTTTGAGACCGCTAACTTGTTTGCTAGCTTTTTCAAGTAAAATTTATTGCCAGTGCTTGTTGCAAATAATGTAATCACCTCTCATGATTCAATAATACAAGGTTAGATAATTATTGACAGCTGCGGTTTGACACTCCCTTACAAAAGGTTGCATTTACGAAGGACAGAGAAAGGGCAAGAATGCAATCCCTTGTTTCGAAAATGGTAGTAGAAAAGTACGCAAAGTAGGCAATTAGTAGTGAAGTTCCTTTCGTAAATTCTAATGTATTTGCAGGAAATCTGGCATTTTAAACGAAATGTTAAACGTAATATTGATATATCTACGTGAAATACGTAATTTATATGCTATTTAGCCGTATAAAAAGTGCAAAATGACTCAACATTAAAATAAGACTACTATGAGATTGATGTAAACATCCATTGCTCATGTTTTCATCAGTTAAATATGCTTCATATGCATATACAAATAAACATATTGCACAAAAGCTTATACTTTTATTTCACACCAAAGCTACACTGTTTCCATGTAAATTTGCAAAGAAGCAACACGGTGCCACTGCTAAGGGAGCGGTGCGAGAGGGACAACTGTCAGTTTATCGAACCTTGTACTATTGAATCATGATCACCTCTTATATGCGGATGATTTGAAAATTTTTAAATATGTAAAAACTAACTCTGATATACAGACCATTCAAAATGAGTTAAATATATTCTACGTTTACCTCTGCAGTCGTCGTATCATATTTCAGACTCCGCTATAAGCTCCTATAATAAAATTAAAGATCTTGGGGTGGTGTTTGACTCGGGTTTCACGTTCATTGAGCATCTAAACTACATTATTCCCAAGGCATATTCGTCACTGGCTTTCATAAAGAGGAATAGCTCTGAATTTAAAGATCCCTATACCGACAAATTTTATACAATGCTTTCATGAGATCAAAACTGGAGTATGCGTCTGTCATTTGGAATCCTTATTTTGATACGCACTCCAATACCGCCATATATTTCTCGCTGTAAGTTAATTGATATGCATACTCTAGCAGGAAGAAAGACTATTTCTGGGCTCATGTTTGTACATGACATTCTTAATGGTAGTGTTAACTGCGCTGTATTACTACAAGTTATAAAACTTAATATTTCTGTTCGATCTTTAAGATATTTTGATATTTTCTCAATAGAATTCTATAAAACCAAATATTCGCAAAATGAGCCTGTTTCTAAGATGCTAGGTGAACTCAATACTTTAATGAATAGAAGTAGAGCTATTGATGTTTTCTCCAGTCGCTGTTCTTTTAAGTTGGCCTTGAGGTCAAATTATATTTAGTCCTAAGTTTAATGATATCAAGTCTGCAAGGTTCTGTAAAACCATAGACTTAAATAAATAAATAAATAATGCGCTGAAAATCTTGGTCGTTTTTATGTACAATTATTTGTCTGTACATTTTTTCGACGTCTCCATTGAAAACGTATTTAAACATGCGCCAATTTAGTATTAGGGGCATTAAATCGGGTTGTAGTGTGGGTCCCGTATATAATACGTCATGTAATGAATTGCCTGAGCTTGTGCATTTCGAGGCATTGAATACAACTCTTACTTTTGTTATAAGTTTTTCTGGCTTTATTGCTGCATGGTGTGGGAGATAAAATTTTGTGTATTTATCTTTTGTTATTTTTTCATATGACTCGACTTCTTCCATATGATTTAATTGGAGGTATTCCTCGAGTACATTGTCCCACGAGGCTTTTACCTCGCCTTTTTTAAGCAGGTTTTTCCATACTTAAAAATTGCTGAAGTGCTTAGGTTCGGGAGTGACCTAAGGCGAGTGTGTCGGGAAATTGTGGCTTGAATGGTAGCCGTACGACGTAACAGCCGTTTTTTGATCTTTTAGTTGTGGCTTTATAATAGCCTTCACAATACTTATCTTCTGGGGTAATGACTTGCATGGGGGGGAGTTCTTCTAACTCCCATAATCTTCTTAATTGAGAATTGAGGTATTCGTTTGAAATATCTTCAACTTGAGTTGTGAATACCGATATTTTTTCTTTTACTTGGCCGCTTAGTATCCATCCAAAGATGGTATTTTGGGCTAACAGGGTATTTGAATTTTTTCAATGCCTTCTAGCATTATTTGAGGGATTAGGTCGCTGCCTAATAGAATATCAACTTGCAGAAATCAGGGTTAATGAGCAGATTTTATTAGAGTTTTGTATTACTCTTCCACCCATTCCCGAAATTTCAAAGTTTATGTTTGTGGTTGGGTTAACCGGTTTTGTACTTTTGATGAGATAAACGATCTGTGTGAGCCTTGATCTATTAGAGCTCTAAGCTTAAATAATTCTCCTCGATGTTCAATCGAGACAATCGCAGTTGGCAGTAAAATTTTGCTTTGATTTTCAGAATGAAGCGCTTGTATATTTGTTGTTTTTGAACAGCATGGTTTTTCGGTTTCAACTTCGGGGTTTTCGGGTCTAGTTGTTGCAACTAACCCCGTGGCTCTTTGAGAGCTGGAGCTATTATGGGGGTTAAAATGATTAATATGGAGCATCGAGTGATGCCACTTTTGGCAATATACACAATTCAATTTACTTTCACAGTCTTTTGCATGTGAGAGAGTGAGAAGCAAATTTGTGCAAAGTCTATTGTTTCTAACGACATTATATCTTTCGTTCATCCCAAGTTTTTTAAACTTCTCGCAAGATCTTAATGAGTGACCTCCTTTACAAAATTCGCATGACGTACGTTTGTTTTGTTCTGAGATGAACGATTGAGCTCTGTTGAAACTTCGATTATGTCAATTATTGAGGTTATTTACGCAGGTGGCGTCGCACGAAGATGGAGCGCACCAGCGTAAAGTTGATGTAAC
>NW_023459402.1:0-19513 GCF_013731165.1 Rhagoletis pomonella | reverse complement strand
ATCGGATGTCTTGTTAGGCCGTTTAAATGGAATTGCGCAGGAGTTTAGTTTATATACACAAGCATAACTACGAGGAAAATATGAAAATACTCCACCTATACATATACTACCTATATATACATACATATATTACGGGCGTACATATTTCCTCTCTTCTTAAACATTGCAGTTCTAATCAGTGAATTTGGACTAAGAAAATTAGAACCAATTTCGCCATCTCTATAAATTTTGAACGTATGACTTTGATCACCTGTTAAAAGATCTCAGATGGTCGGTTCCGTGTTACCAGATCGACCCATGGCTCCTGGGTAAGAACCATCAACTTTTTTTGTGTTAATATATCTCACTGATATAATTGTCGTTTGTAATGATGCTTATGCTATAACGAAAGAACTTCCGGTAGGTACGCATGTTTAAACATGCGCTTTGAGATTTGGGATGATGCAGGGTGAAGAGAAGTGGAATAGATGGGTTTCTTTTGTGAATTGGAATGAAGAGTAGGTAAGAAGTTTACTGCGAGGTTGTGCTGTTCTCATTGTAGGGCGTTAGTGGGACCAATTTTGCAATTGGCCTTCTGATTTCTCCCTTAGCTGTTTCGATGTCGACTACTCTTACTCGGTTGTCGGAACCTGGGTGTAGCTTGACTATTCTTCCCAATCTCCATTCGTTTGGTGACAGGTTTTCCTCTTTAACGACGACAAGGTCTCCTAGCTTTAAGTTGCTTTGTGGATGTTTCCACTTAGTGGTCGTGAGTTGAGACAAGACTCAATACGGCATAAGAGTGTGCTGAACTCTTCAAAAGTATATTTGTGGTCGGACGCAACCTTTTTAAAGTGGGTTTTGAAACTTTTCACCCCAGCTTCCCACAAACCGCCCATGTGAGGGGCCGCAGCGGGTATGAAATGTCACTCTAAGGTTTGATGGCTGTATTTAGTGAGGGTGCTATTGCGTGCCTCAGCTAAAAATGCTTTAAATTCCGCTCGTAAAGATCGTGAGGCTCCGACAAAGTTAGTACCATTGTCGGAGTAAATATTTTTTGGACATCCTCGTCTAGCAACAAATCTTGCGAAAGCGGCTAGAAAGGACGCGGTGCTAAGGTCGCTGGTAGCTTCAAGGTGAATGGCTTTCGTCGAGAAGCAGACGAAAAGACACACGTAGCCTTTTGACATGCGACATCCTCTGCCCCGGTAGGACTTGATGTCGAACGGGCCCGCGAAATCCACCCCTGTGTTTGTGAATGCACGGGAAAAGGTTGTGCGTTCTTTGGGAAGGATTCCCATAAGTTGAGTTTGCGACCGTTTCTTGTGGATCGTGCAGACCTTGCAGTCATGTATGACGGACCGTATCAAGTTTTTCACCCCGGGAATCCAATACTACGATCGGATGAGTCGCAGCATCAGCTGGTTTTCTCCGTGTACGGAAATTTTATGGATAAACTGGACAAAGAGACGGGACAACCTACAACCAACGGGTTAAGAGGCAGGATTTAACTTTTTCCGTCGATGGATTTTCCAGATTTTAACCTTATATATGCTTCGCTGTAATATTGTTTTTGACAAATTCTTATTAAGCGTTGGGTCGTTGTTTTAATTTCGTTGGCCGAAATTGAACGAGACTCCGCTTTAAAGGAAGATTTCGTTTTGGGATTTATTCTTTGATAGAATCTCATAATATAAGTTATAACTCTCAAAGCCCGTGACAAATCAGAAAATCGATCGAGAATGTCGTGAAATTCGTTAACTTTTGTTGTCGTATGAACATGCAACTCGGTTGTGTCATAGTCCGATTCTTGTGCTGGCCATCTCGAATAGTCTTCTTGTAACCAAGAAGGACCCTGCCACCACAAGGAGTTGTTGACTAGGTCACTCGCCGAGAGTCCTCTGCTGGCTAGATCCGCTGGGTTTGAGGCCGAATCCACGTGGCGCCAATTTTTGTTTCCTACCTTGTCTACTAGCTTTGTGATCCAGTGGGCAACAAATGTTGACCACGAACACGGAGGTTTTCGAATCCAAGCTAAAACTATCGTTGAATCCGTCCACAAATTCACCTTCAAATGAGCAAGGCTAAGGTTTTCAACGACAGTTTCAATTGTTTCGGCCAGTAACACTGCACCACACAACTCCAATCGGGGCAAAGATATTGTTTTGACCCGCGCTACCCTTGTTTTTGCCATAAGTAGGTTGACGAAAACTTTATCCTCAGTCTGAACCCTTAGAAAAACTATCGCCGCGTATGCCTTTTCAGAAGCATCGCTAAAGCCATGTATTTCCACATTATCGGTTTGCGTGAAATATACCCATCTTGGTATGCGTAATGCTTGCCAACGATCCCAGGTATTTGGAGATACGGTTTCGTCCCAACCTGTTCCTTCTAACCAAATATTCTGCATAATGATCTTGGCGACGATTAAACCGGTGCAAACCAATCCAGTGGATCGAACAGTTTGGCGATGGCTGAAAGTATTGCCCTCTTTGTAATAATGCTACTATTTTCAATTGGTTTCGCTATAAAGTAGAAGTAATCGGAATGGGCGTTCCATCTGATGCCCAAAGCCTTTACTGCACTGGTATCTTCAAACTCTAAGAAATCTTCACTAAGTAAATGACCTTTTGGTATTCCTTGAAGTATTTTGCTAGAGTTTGAAGTCCATTTTCGTAATGGAAACCCGGCTGAATTTAGCACCTGTGATATCTCTTCTCGAGCTCTTATCGCAGCTTCGACGCTATGTCCCCCGGCGAGTACGTCGTCAACATACATATATTTTCGCAAAATGTCAGATGCGATTGGATGAGAGCTCTCCACATCATCAGCAAGCTGGTGTAATGTCCTTATCGCAAGGTAAGGAGCACAATTTATGCCAAAAGTCACGGTTTTTAATTCGTACAAACTGATCGGATCTTTTGGGCAGCTACGAAAAACTATTCGCTGATATTTTGTTTTATTTTGATTTACCCAAATTTGTCGATACATCTTTTCTATATCGCTGTTGAATACGTATTTGTACAGTCTCCAACGAAGTATAATAATGGGTAAATCGGCCTGAAGTACTGGGCCTGGAAGAAGGACATCATTCAAACTCATGCCATTAGCGGTTGGGCATGATGCGTTGAATACTACCTTTGTAGTGGTGCTTTCTTCCTTTAAGACGGCGTGGTGAGGTAAAAAATAGCAGTCCGTTGAATCTGGTGAAATGTTTTTATTAATTTTTGACATATGTGCTAGTGTCTCGTATTCAGATACAACCCGGTTGTACTCTGTTTGAAGGACAGGCTTTTTCGCTAGTCGCGTCTCGTTCCGGTAGAACTGAGAGCACGCACTTTTGAGCGAAGGTCCTAAGCACACATTTTTCGGAAAATCCCGTTTAAAAGGTAGAGACACAATGTATTTTCCATCTGTATTTCGTGTCGTAGCTGCTTTGAAGAGCTCTTCGCAGTATTTATCATCTTCGTTTATGCCTTTTTTCTTTGGGACATCCTACAGCTCCCAAAATGCAGCTACCTGCTTGTCCAACGTGACTTCGTTAAAATACGATACGATATTGTTGGTTGGACTGACTAAATCCGCGCGACCAGTCAGTATCCAACCGAACACGGTTTCTTGCGCGAGAAGCGTATTTAATACGTTCTTCCTCATTCCGCTTAAAATTATTTGCGGGTAAATATCTCCTCCTAAGACAAGGTCAACTGGCTCATTGACGAAGAATCTTTTGTCCGCCAAGACCAAGTCTGGGAACGATTGCCGCGTCATTGCGCTTATCTGACAAGTCGGAAGATCCCCGGTTAATTGTGGTAAAACCAGCACGATTGCTTCTATATTAATTAACGGGTCTGTGGGTGACCGAAGTTGAATAGCACACGCTTCTTTTACCTGCCCAGATACAGAGTTATTGATGCCCGAAACTTGGGCATGCAAGCGTTTTGATGGCAGGTTGATTCTCCGTTTGAGTCTCTCAGTAATGAACGAGCACTCAGAACCAGAATCTATAAGCGCTCTAGCCGAAAAATGTATACCATTATAGTGTATGTTTACGCGTGCTGTTCCTAAAAAAACTCCTTTACTTGTATTTGCGTAACAATAATTTACATTTGTAACCGATTTGATGTTTCCTTTTTCAGATTCGCGTCTTGATTGAGCCTGGTTTGGAGTAGATTCTTCGTTACCCGATGGATCAGTTGTTGCTTTTGGCTGAATTGCCATATGGAGCAACTTATGGTGTCTCGAATGACAAGTGCTGCAGTTAAGTCAGCTGGTACATCTTGAGACTGTGTGCCCAGCAGATAGACAATTCAAGCAAATGCGAATGCTCATCACGTAATCTACTCGCTCCGTCGCCTTTAGACGCAAAAATCTGTCGTACTTTGATAGCTTTTGTGCATTGCTGTTGCACATTTTACATGTTGCCTTTGCTACACTGGCTTGAAAGGCGCCAAGCTTTTTTGCAGGCGTCTCTGCACAAGTCCGAGAGCTTGGTGGTTTAGGTTTCGAAGCTATATCTCCCCTAAGACCTGTGTCGGTTTCCAGTGTTTGAAACCGATTAATAATAATAATAATAGATTGGCGCTTACACATATGTTAGTGTTTGGCCGAGCTTCTCCTCCGACTTGTGGCGTGCGCCTTGATATTGTCACACAAGGCGAAGGGACCTACAGTTTTACGCCGACTCCGAACGGCGATTGTATTTTTATGAGAAGCTGTTTTTCATGGCAGAAATACGATCGGAGGTTTGCCATTGCCTGCCGACGGGCGACCGCTGTTAAGAAAAAACATTTTTTCTACATTTTTTGCGATGTTGCTTTGACCAGGGTTTGAACTCGGGTCCTGATTGAAACCGATTGGATAGGAATTTATCCATATCTACCCATTGGAAATCTCAGTTTTATTTTCTATGGTTTGCTCCCATAGTGCCAGTGTCATTTCTGGCAGTTTTGTCGAACACAAGTATTTAAATATTGCATCCCAATTTGAAACATCAATCTGATGACACTGAAGCGACGAGATGCAATTATTAATGTCGCGTTGCACGTTCTTGATGGAGCTACCGCATTCACTCTCAACTGCGTTTAAATTAAATAATACCTTTAATTGAGCATTGACCAGGATACGTTTATTTTCGTACCTGTCACAAAGATTTTTCCAGGCCGCACCAAAGCCACCGTTGGTTAATGGGGATCTCTGCACTATTTCCTTGCCCTCCCCTTGAGTCTTTTGCCGAAGGTGATACAGCTTCTCAACTGGGGTAAGACGCTTATTTAGAATATATATAGCCGTAAACATGTCCCTAAACGATGGCCACGAAAGATAATCTCCTTTAAAAACGTCTGTGTCACAAGGAGGGAGATGAATATTAAGCTCGCGACATGACTTGTATTCGCTTTCCTTTTCAGTCTTTGCGAGTTGCTCTGAAAGATCAGCCATTGCTGCTTGGCACCGCAAAAAATGAAGTAGGTGCTTTTATACTTATTTTTAACCGATAACAGGTCTTTGGTTTCGAGCTCTTTTGATGCGCAAAGTTCATCATAAGACCCCTTTACCTTTTCCCACAGAGCCTTTAATTCATCCGTTTGGAAAGCAAAGGAGTGCTTTGTGTGCTCTGATGGCTGCATAGTATTGTAGTCAGATTCGAATTCTGCTACCGAATCTGCCTGACGAATAAAGGTATCCATTTTTGACCAAAGGCAACTGAAGTGGACGCAAGACAAAAGATTTGTTTGTATGAATCGCCGATTTGTGGAAAAAGATTGTCACTAAAAAACGCTTAGCCCGAAATAAGCCTAGTTCTTATGAGAACAACAAAGGATAACTTGTATATTTAAATAACGATTTATTTATTTTGCAGCCAAGTGAGACTGTCGAATACGTAATTATGTATGTATATGTGCGTATATACAAAAAATGTGCAAGTCACTCGCCACCTAACTTAACCGAAAAATGTGATATACGTGTGTAAATAATTGAAATTCACAATATGCAATTTATTTAAAATTTCCGATGAAAAAATTGTGTTTATTCAAGCGCCGCTGTGATTTTGTGCAACAAACAAATAAAATCGGGGAAACAACCCAGTGAAGTGATCAGCAATATGTACAAGCGCGCCACTAATAATAGACAAGTGCAATGTGAAAAGAAACCAAAGGAGTTTCGCAAAATATACTTGAAGTTACGCGATTAATAAAATGCAAATAAAAGTGAAATCCAGTAAAAATTGTATCAATCTTGGGCTTCGGTAAATGCGACTGGTATTTTTACACAAACAACACCGTATCAAGAATCAAAATGGACGTTCGCGCAATTCGTTAATGTTAGCCGATACCCCAATAAACGTGAAAAATGTTCTATTTTTTTATTAAAAAAATATTAAGCACAGTGTTTTCTCCCCTTTTTTGCCTTACAAAATAATCACGCGCTTTTTTTCAATATATGTATATTGCACACAGTTTTTTTTGTTTTGACGATTTGTACACACACAAGTGCAATGAAATTCAACCACGTACCTTAATGTGTTGTTATATGCCGTGTAGTGCGATGTGCTAGTTTGTTAAAAATTGTGTTGCTGACACTAGTGGTGCTGTGATGCAAACGTGATGCTGTGATGCAAAACAAAACGTTGATTTGTTGAACAGCTGGTTAAGCGATGAACCAAAAAAAGCTCTTGTGTAGCAAACCACAGAAAAAAAACGC
Source organism: Rhagoletis pomonella (assembly GCF_013731165.1). Classification (NCBI taxonomy): domain Eukaryota; kingdom Metazoa; phylum Arthropoda; class Insecta; order Diptera; family Tephritidae; genus Rhagoletis; species Rhagoletis pomonella. The sequence goes on along the minus strand of NW_023459402.1, from coordinate 12,835 downwards.
TTGATGTAGCTCTTGTGGCACGTTGGTTGTGTTGCGAAAACTCAGGTTGTCGTAGATGTGGACGAACGTGATGTTATTGTGATCAATGTGGAAAAATGTGGCGATCGGTTGAGGCAGTTGAAAAACTCAGATGTGATGCTGTGTGCACTATAAAATGTGGTTACTTTTTAGGCTCGAAGACCAATATTTACGAACGTGGCGTCGCACGAAGATGGAGCGCACCAGCGTAAAGTTGATGTAACGAAAAATAAGAATAAATAAAAGACACAGTGGTTTTAGTACATTGAAATCAAAGGTCGTTTTATTTGTAGTTATCTGTGCGTTTAAATATTTTGATACACAAGAATTGGCTTACCAAACGAGGTGTGATAGTTGAGATCTCTCCTTCAAGACGGTCTTCTAAGAAGTGAAAAATTTAAACGAAAAGGGATGTAGCCCACCGCACAGTAACTTTCGTTAAGTTTCCCCTCAAATAAGTTACCGTACAGTGGGGCTCATTGTTAGCGGCTGGAAAGTTAGCCGTAAGTTATTTATGTGTTTGTGTGCTCTTACATGAAGTGACAAAACGCGTATTAGGGTGGTGCAATATATTTAGGTCTCGGACCTAAACAGAGGTCGAGCTGTGTATTTTTCCTCTTTGATATTTTTTTATCAACCTTTTCTGCGATTTCGAATTGGGTAGTGAGAAAATCTTTCATTTGTTGCCACGTTGGACATTTTTTTCGGGATTAGAGCGATTGCTCCCATAAGAGTAACGATTTTTCTGGTAAAGTTGCAGCGCATACGTTTACCAGAACAGGGTCCCAACTATCAGCGGGAAGGTTTTGTGTCGCGAGAACCGACAAACAGTTTGATACAGTGGACTGTAATTTCATGAATTCTTCACTTGTTTCTTTTTGAATTTTTGGCAAGGTCATTAAAATCGACCAATACTCTTTCATTCTCATATCGAGATCTTAATGCTTCCCAAGTCAGATTAAAATTATCGTCACTAGGTGCGAACTGTTTTACTATAGCGCCTACTTGACCTTTTGTTCTTTACCGGAGATGGTATAATTTTTGAGCGGATGATAATTGGGGGTGGTTTATGTAGACAACTGTAAACATATCTCGGAAAATTGCCATTCTTCATAACCGCCGTGGAAAATCTCTGTATCACATGGCGGGAGTTGCAGATACATGTGAGGATTTACTTCTGTGTGCGAATGCTGTGCTTCTCGGGAGTGATAGCTTGGAGGACTTATAGCTCGGATCAATTTGAGTTCGTCTAAAATCTTCGCTTTAGTCATTTCATAAGTGTCAATACTAAATTGATACCTGCCTTCCGCCAACGCCAAAAAATTATCTGGAAGGTCTTCATCATCCTTTAAGAAAAGTGAGTCATATGCAGCTTGTAACCGCGCCCAGAGATTGTCAATCGTTTTTCCTTTTATTTCGAGGTCCGACTCTGGGAAGTCCTCTATGGGAGAAGAGGTGAGTCTGGCATAATATCGCATGAAGCCATCATTTACAATGTTAAACTTTTGCGCACACGAGTCATGAGATTTTCTTTGTTCTGATTTCTTTGCTTCGGTAGAAGTCTGAAGCTTTTCAATTATTTTGGGGGAGTTGATTTCCTTGGAATTTTGGAAATAACTTTGGGGCTATGTTTAGTTGGCATTTTGAATATAACGAAAATTTATTTATATCTATAAGTAAAGGAGGCTCTTGGTTGAGCAATTTTTTGTTTTTTTTCGTTTTTGTGGACTGTATATATATTTGAAGTTTACTACTGGGATGTGTTTTGTATTTTTGTTTTATATGTATATTTATATATATCTTTTTTTTTTTGGTTAGGCAATATAAATTTCGTAAGGAGTTCGTAAATTTGCAGCCGGGTTATTACCACCAAATTTACTGCTGGGTTCGCTTTCTTAATATGTGTATTTATATACACTGAGGAGCAAAACCAGAACAGTAATGCATAATGTGAATTTTCTTGCAATATATTCGCAATATATGAAGACTTTTTTGTAATCTAGTTTCGGAATTCATATTTCCAATGTTTATTTCATCAGAAGACTTTAAAAACAATAATTAATACAAGCAGATAAAGAAGAAAATTGCAAAAAAACGTAGCAACTAGATTGTTCCAGTTTTTCACCCGACAAACAATTTTACCATTTGCTTGACTTTCAATATCTTGGGATACTTTCGCACAGGTTTTAGACGAAATCTGTTGAGAACGCGCACCGGTTTTCCTCAACGCCGTGCCCAAGGTCTTGCATGCGATTGGGCGAATTTTCGCAATTGAACAGTGGCATTTTCAAACAATTCCATAAATTTTCTCTTGAATCAATTCTGGGCTTTACACAGGTCACTCCATGATTATAAAAACTTGGGATTTATACCTATTTGGCCCCAGTTTCGGAGGATATTTCTGATCATTGTTAAAATTGATAAAAACCTTCGAAAAATATCCTCAGAAATTGCCAAATTCTTTGAAAATGCTCATTTGTCGTCACTTTTCTTTTTACCGTCGATTTTACCACAGTTCTTACTCCCTAAGGCGTAACACGGCCCTACATCATTAAATGTACACATACAAACCTAATAGTTTAAATATTTTGGGACGTTAGGCGTATCCCTGATGCAGGTGCACAGCACTTGCACCAATATTCGGACTTAAAACGTTTAATTTTATCCTCAGAGTTAAGAAATTTAGGGCCGTACCCTAATTAATAGTAAATTTTGGTGGAATAATGTGGTCGTTTATGAAGAACTTGTAAATTCCCGCTTCAAAATAATACCAATCCAATGTTTTTTCTTAGTAAAAATGCGTTTCTGACAAAAAATTTGTCTGGATGTCAAAGCAGGCTTTCTCCTCTTTATGTTTGTGCTGCAATAACTTGTTCCCACCTTTTACATAATGTCCAGTCACTTGCTTTGTGGTGAAAAACCAGTAATTTTTGATTTTTAATCAAAGTTTTTTGGTATTCAGAGACCCTCCAATACGCCTAGCCTAGCAAATTGCAATTTTTTGTGGTCTCTTGATCTTGCAGACTGAGATCCGCCCTTTTATCGCTTGTTTAGATAACCATAAAACGGACATTTGGCCGATATGATTTCTTTCTTTATAGCGTAGCCTTTCTGACCGTTTTGCAAAAACTTTAAATTCTTTTTGCTTGGGTTGTGCACTTAAAGCACTCACAGCGAAAATCCCACGCGACTTGATTACAAAATATCAGGAAATGAGCCAGAACTCCTCTTTGAATTATAAAATTCAGCAAATACTAAGAGGGTGCAAAACCTCAACAATCCAGTTCATTTTTGTTTGGCCATTTTTTCTGAGTTTCCATATGCGAATCTTAAAATTTGTATGGTCTAACGTTTAGTTAAACATCGGTAAGGCGAAATGCCAGTTTGAATTACCATAAAGTAAATAAACTGAAGAAGTGCATTACCACAAACTTAACTTTCCGTTCTATTGTTCCAGTTTTGCTCTTCAGTGTATATAAGATTGTAAATATATATAAGAGCAGCGCATTTGTTTCACTGCGTAATGAAAATTCATGTGTTTGTAAGTATGTTTATATGTATATACGCACGATTATGCGAAAACTTCAGAAAAACAAAGTTCTTTAAATGACCAAACAATGGTCAGCACGAAGGCGAATTTATACAAGGTGGTGTTATTGGCGAATTTAGATTTTCGCCGCGGTACTTCTTAATGTCAAAATGATGTGTTTCTTGTAATATGAATTCGCCTTGTTTACAACAAACACATAGCCTTGGTCAGCACTGCTGGGAGCGCAGAATCTATATGTATGTATTAGGAATGTTAATCCCGGAATCCCGGGATCCCGGACTTTTTAAGGCTTTGAAAATCCCGGGATTCCTGGCAAGTAATCCCGGAATTTTCGGTATTTGTAATTTGCACTGATGGCAATAATAGAAACTCCTTTTCTTGACCAGTATTGGCTATATTTCTTTTTTTTAATAATTTATATTTTTTATAAATGTCTACCTCATTAACACCGCGCGATAGTAAATTTTAAACACAAATATCAATATATTCGCGAAACCATAGGCCAAATATAGTAAAATTGCATTTTTAGTTTTTCACTCCGACGTCAGTAATTCAAAAATTGTTAAAAAAATTCAAAGAAATTTGCTTAGAGGAGAAGTATGGGTATAAAACTAATGAGGGAATCCTGTAGAATTTAAAAACTTCAATTCAAAAATTTTATCATTGTCAGCTTAAAAATTACCTATTCGTCCTGGTAAATCCAAAAAATGTAAACTTTTCAAATTCTAAAGAAATTTCGTATTGCATTTGTTACCCACTTTTTATTCTACATTGCATTCAATTTTTTAATATTTTTTGGAATTAATCATATCTTTGAAATTACAAAGTCCTTCAATCCTTACAAGCAATCCTGCGGTGAGAGAGAAAAAATAAGAACGCCACTTTAAATAAAAAAAGTAGGTTTCAAACCATGGTACAATAATTACAGGTATTGTCTTCCTAGATAGTTTTGCTTCACATCAAAATGCGTGCTCCCTTATTTTCATTTTGACGCACTTCAATGTTGATTCTTTTACTTTTATTTGGCTTTGCCATACAAATTTTAAATTTATTTACAAGCAAATGTTTTTTTCCATACAATGGTAAACGGGGTATGGAAAAAGTGATATTTCCAGCAGTAAACATTTTAGTGTGGGCAACAATGATATCTTTTAAATAAGGCAGTTCGGAATATGCGCTCTCTGGGAAAACAATACGTGTAATTATTGTACTATGGTTTCAAACCCATTTATTTATTATTTATTTCATGGTAGGAGAGCTTCTCAAACAATATAGAAACATTTTTTTTGATTCAAGTTGCTGAAAAGTAATGAAGTAACGAAACTCCCGGGATCGGAAAAAGACGAAAAATTAACATCGCTAGCACGGTGGAGAGAATACAGAGGTGGCGCCGATGACGATACCGCTACTCGGCTCTCAGTGATTTTGGCAGAATTAGCTGTTTTGGTGACGTCATAGTAGAGAAGACAGCAGTAGTCATGTGCTCAGTCAATACTTTCAAGTATTGATCGATATTCGGTAACGATTTAAAATGTATCCAATACTCTCGATACTCGGTACCAAAACATTTAGATTTCAAATAAAAGCGCACACATGCCAAAGATATGGAAAAAACGGCTCAGGGGAGACTCGCCAATAGAGCCAATAGAGCTTTTAATACTGATTCAAATGAAAGATGTATATATGTCGGTTCCAGGCCATAACGCAGAGAAACTCTCACTTGTTTGAAGCATTTTCGTTCCAGCTGAATCGGACGATATCATTTTTGGAGGCCTAGGGGCAGATTCTATAACCAGTTAGCGACAATTTTCGAATCGGTATCGGGTTGGTTGACGTATGATATGAAATATTGTTACACCAAAAAGTACGATATCGATCCGAAACTTGTCGCTAACTGGTTAGATCTCCCCCCTGAAAAGCTTCTTCATCCGTCAAAACGTTTTTCTTGAACCTTGGATCGACTAAGGTTAAAACTGATAAGATAATATTTTTCTGTGGCGATAAGTTCAAGTGTTTTAGCCGATATCATATAAATTAGTAATGAAAGTTTTTTCTAAACCTGAACTGCATATAATGGCGAGGGTTTAATGTAAATAATCGGTATCGGATACCGAAAAGGAAGTATAGGGTACCGAAATCTTTTTTAAGTATTGGGTACCGAGTATTGGGGACAATTCAGCACATCACTAGTCGCCCTCATTCTCGCCGCTCTCAGTTGTCAACTCTACGATGACGTCACGCTAAAATTACTCTCACGAATTCTGCTGCAATCGGCGCAATCTTGTATTCTATCATTCTTGCATCGCCAGTATGTTTGTATGTGCATATGGTTGTACAGTTGCAGTATACTGATAGCTGCACTGCTTGTGGGGGCGAAGAATAGGCGCAAAACGTAAACCAAAAATATTTATTAGAAGGTGAGAATATATGTATTTTTAACAGCTGTGCTTTGGAATGCACGCTAGTTTGGTTAGGGCAGGCACTTTGTAATTATGCGCAAATAGATAAGGTACATATATGTAAGTAGGTAGGCAAAGGGTTCAACATGCATGTATGTATATACGTATTTTTGTGCGTATGTATATTTAGGCGCTTGTTGGGTGAGATAACTGAGTTAATATTTTTTATTTGTGACAATAGAGCTTGCTTTTTTTTATTTATATTTTTATTATTTTTTTTATTATATATTTACGTAAGATATTTTTGCAATGTTAAAAAATGTACATGCATGTACATATGAATATATGTACGTGTAGTAAGTAAGCTGTAATTTTTATTCTTACGTCCCTTTAGTTTTCGTGCTTTTTGACCGCTCTGCAGTTGTTGTTGTCTCAGAAAGTGTTTCAGGTGATTTTGCTGGTGCTGGTCACTTTGCCTAATGCCGGTGTGGTGCTGCTGCTTCCCTGGTAGATGCTAACTTCCTTTGCCTGTTTTGTTACTCCTTTTTGTTACGATTTTATTCTTGTGTTTCTTAATATGTTTTTTAGATGGTTCGTTAAAAATAAAATTTGGTTTACCGGGCGGAAAAAGGTTTCTTTTGGTCTAAAAATAAGCTGTACAAAATTTTATTCGAATATGATAACTCTAAGTACTTGCGCGTTGCATTTGAAAATTTAGAAAACCATATACATTCTGTTAAAATTTTTTTTAACAAAATAGTTCAAAGTCGTGAATTTTATAGTCATTTGCTACGTAAAATAACTCACACATTCTGAATATGAGGTCAAAAATTAAAAAAGTAGAATAGGTTTTAAGAATTTGCGAAATTATCGTTTTTTTTCAATTTGAGAAAACAGCATTTTCAATTTTTTCCAAAAATATCCGGTTGTGATTATCACACCGCAAAAAGATCTTAAAGGTCTTTGAAATCCCTATGCAGCTGCTATACAATGTTTTGCAATCGAATTATCAGTTTAAGAGTTATTTGCCAATTTATTAGTGAAATCGTACACAATTTTAAGTCGCATCGTTATTCTACTGTGAATTACACCTAAAACCTGCAAACTTTTTGTTCTTATTTTTATGCTATGTTAAAGCTTATTTAATTTCAAAGTATATCGATCCAAATTTTTTGCAAATCGATTTGAAAATATAAAAGTTATAGCAAATTTAGTAAATGACATTGGATTCAAGCAACGTATCTATACTGTACAGCACATTTGATTGTAAAAAAAATTAAAATATCATTCCCATTGGCATGTTATGCGCATCGCAATTAGAAAAACGGCTGACAATAGGTTTGTTTCATTAAGCAATAGTTTGAAATATTTTTTAACAATTGTTACAAATTATCATGCTTTGGCTAGCAAAAAAGTTGATAAAATAAGATAAATTGAGATAGCAAAATAACATTTGATTTTTAGATAAAGTTTGGAAGTTTCTGCGGGATACATTTATACTTGTAAAACTGAAACAACGGTACTTATTGAATGTAAATGAACCGTTCTTCGTTTTATTATTTATTATTTTTTATTTATTCGTTACATCGCTGCCGTTGGGTCAGCTATGAGTCTAAATTAGAACTAACTCCCTACTTAACTTTTAGCTAACACCTAACCTACAGCGCAGCGCGATGCTGCTGCCGCGCAGCCGGCGAATAGTGGCTGTGACAGAATTGTAACTCCGGCGTTGCTCATATGTTGTAATTTCTTGTTTGTGCTGACGCTGTTAAATAAGATGACGATTGACTGCGGTGTTCCGAGAATAGTGGCGCTAGTGATGTTGACATCACGCCGATGATGGTGCAGTGACTTCTAGCAATAGCAATAGCTTTGCTGATACAGTGACCCGTGCTAGCAACCGTGTGAACATTGATCTGGTCATATTTCTGCTGATTAGGCTGTTGGGCAATATGACGAACGGTTGCAATGTGGCTGAAGTGTGAATAACCCAAGCGAAGGTTGGGAAAAGCAACTATGGGAATTAATTTATGATAACTCCTCCCCTTCTAAGTGGGGGACGTCCGCGGCCCTTGTAGTGGCATTTTCAATTGCTGCCTTAACGGATTTGGCTATTGAGATTTTCTTCTTGTTTAAGACTGCGCGCTGAAACGCATATGCGAGCAGTCCCATAATTACAAACGCTCCAATGGCAACGTGACTCATTATGTTACTACGCTCAATACTTTTTTGAAGATGTTTAATGTGTCGGAGGTTCTGCTGGTTTACGTGGTGGAGGTAAGGGGCAGTTAAAATTTCTATATGCTGCGTCAGGTTGATATTTGGAGACAATGGCAATTCAGGTTTCAAAGGCGCTGTAGAATTTTCATTATAAAATAAAGTTCCGTTAACCTTTACCTGTCTCTCGAAGGTCACCAGGTAGGTCCCGTTGACTGTAACCGGAACGTCATCGATTTCTTCTATTACCGCAATTTGATCATTAACAACAATCAGGCCGTCTCCTATCGTTGTAATAGGTGAGAGATTATTAAACGTCGTACCGCAATTGGCGGTGTTGTGTGTCATTAGTTGCAACGCGCATGATTTGGCTAATGATGCTAAGCAAAATGCCGGGGTTGTGTTGCTACAATTCTTTACAGCCACCGTGTGGTTGTCGCATGTAGCTAAGGTAGGTTCCTGCAGGTGTAGAATTTGATTGCCGTGCGCTACTGGTAAAATTATTGTTTTCTTACATCTAAATCTAGGTATAGGATATTTTATTAAAAAGTATATTGCATTATTATACTGAACAATCTTAACTCTAGTTAAAGGTACTATATCGGCTACGTTGAGGCTTGTGAAGTGCTGTGTTTTTATAACTGAATTTATTTCTGAGCTATCCAAAAGGATGGGATTAAGAGTCCCGATTTTCGCGAAAGTGATGGAGGTGATTATGTTATCTAATTCTGTTATTATTGCCCTGTTTCTGGCTGTAAGTATGTCGTAAAGGTAACCCGTATCTATTTCTTTCTGCTTTGCTGACTTTAATATTTTATTTACCGTAGTAGTAAGGTCGTTAATTTCTTTCTGCAACTCTGTGTTGATGGTAAACTGTCTGTCCTGTGAGTCGATTAGTTGCTCTGCTGTGTTAGTCAGTCTCTCAAAGTCGTCGTGGTCTGGAGTACCTGTAATATATTTTAGTATTGTTCCGAGTGCGTTCAAACTTCTTGCCTGCCTGTGGTGGGTATTTAACAGTTGTAAAAGTCTGTCTATTTGGTTTATGTCTGCGTCTAATAACTTTCTCATGTGCGTTCTTGGAAAATGGTCCGTAGCGTTAGACGTTTCGTCCCGTAACAGTTCGTATAGGGTCAGGTTAGTAATATGTTTGATGTGTCCGAAGTTTTCCCAGATTATAAGGTCTCCATCAACCACTGGAATGTACTTTGCGTTCGTGTAGTCTATTATTCGTCCCGTTGATAACGATGCCGATATTGCCATAACCAGTGTCAAAACAATCCTGTAATAAATACGTTTCCATTAGCGACTAATAATAATTCAGCTTCCCCGAAGGTTGTCCTTATGGACCCTCCTCCCTCTTATGAGCACCGTAGTGCCGAGATCTTTTTCGATCTCCTCTTCGGTATAGAGAGGTGTAAGTTTATTGCCTAGTCTTCTATTATTTTTGACTAGGACCTTTTCACCTACCTCGAACGCTCTATCCTGTCTGTTCTTATTATGGGTTCTTAATTCTTTATCTTGTGCATTTTTTATGCAGGACATTATTTGCTTGTCTTCTTTTCCTGGACGGAAAATAGTGATGGGTTTCGTCCCAGTCACAGTGTGAATGGATCTGTTGTATTTTATTGTGGCCAAAAGGATTATCTCCTCGATATCGTCCATGTTGGTATCGAGTTTAAGGCATCGCGATATTTCCATCAGGGTGCTATGGAATCGCTCTACCTGACCGTTTGACGTACTGTGAAGGGGTGGGGCGTTCGCGATGTCGATATTGAAGTGATTTTTTAATGTGGATTTGATGCTTTGAGAATTTAGTGACTTTTCGTTGTCACAGTACACAGTTTTCGTGCCCGAAAACATATTAAGTATTTGGAGAAGCTGTGGCTTCACGTCTACTATTGTTCTAGACTTTAAAGTTTGCACGATAGCAAACTTTGAAAACTTGTCGATGCAAGTCAGAAAATATTTAGAACCCGTTGAAAATATGTCTATGTGGAGTATCTCTCCGCAATATGAGGGAATGGGCGTCTGTGCGATGAGTTGCTTTTGTGGATGGCGATCGTACTTTGCTTTAGAGCATGTGCGACAGTTGGCAGCAAATTGTGAAGCTTTTTTTCCCATTTTTGGGAAAAAATAGTCTTCCAGTATCTGCTTCATATTCTCCTGGGCTGCTCGATGTGCTCGATTATGCTCAGCTGCGATTATTTCCTGTTGCTCATTTATGTCGAATATATCGTTGACATATTTTTCTGTATGCCTGAACTTGGTTGTTGGAAAGAGTCTAACCAGTTCATCCTGAAATAGGGCAAGCGTGTGTAGGTCGCAATGTATTGCATTGACTACATCCGATTTTACCGCTTCTTGCAGGAGGCTGATCAGATCTCTTTTATCTTTAAATGTGATTAAATGTCGGGTTTTTTTTCCAAAAATAATGAACGTTCTTTTTTCCGGTGTGATTCCTTCCTCCACCACTATCTGGTTACGGAAGCAGTTCACCGGCTTATCTGTTCTTTCAATTGTGTTAGTCGACGATTCCTCGCTGTGAATCGTTTCGGTGCTCATGTTATCCAAGGCGTTCATGTGTTGCCTAGACAATGCGTCTGCGACTACATTCTCTTTGCCTGGTTTATAAATGAGCTTCGCGTTGCATTCGTCTATGAATGCTTTCCATCTTTTTATTTTTGAGTTTGGATTTCTGTCTGAAACCGCGAAAGTGAGCGGCTGGTGATCTGTGTGAACAGTGAGGTTCGTCACACCATTAAGGTAGTTTCTGAGTGTTTTTAGTGCCCAAACGATGGCTAGCAACTCCCTCTCGTTTGTGGCAAAATGTTCCTCGCTACTGGTTAAAGTGCGGGAAATCATCGTTATAGGTTTTCCTTCTTGCGATAAGACAGCACCTATTGCGTGCGAGGACGCATCAGTAGTTAATTCAAACGATTTCTTGAAATCAGGGTAGGTTAGTGTAACCTCCTCCGATGCAAGTATTTCCTTAAGGGTGGTGAAAGCTTTTTTCTCTTCATCAGTCAGATCAATATGAATCTTTTTCGACTGTGACGCAGTAACTCGGCCATATTTACCCCTCATTATATTTGAAAGTGGCTTCGCTATCTTAGCGAAATCCTTTATAAAACAACGGTAGTATCCCGCTAGACCCAAAATGATCTTAGCCCCCTCAGGGTAGTAGGCTCCTGAATATTACGAATTGAGTCCACTTTATCCGGACATGTTTTTATTCCGCTCTGTGAAACCAGGAATCCCAAAAACTCAACTTCGGTTTTAAGAAATTTGGATTTCTCCGCTGACACCCTCATGTTGGCTTCGAACAGACTTCTTAAAATTACTTCTATATCCTTTAAATGTTGTTCTTCATTTTTTGAAAATATAATGACATCATCCATATAGACGAAGCATTTCGTTCCTATGTGTTCTCTTAACACATCGTCTATTGCCCTTTGAAAAATGCTAGGGGCGTTCTTTAGACCGAAAGGCAACCTGCAGAATTCGTACTTTCCATTTTTTACAGAGAATGCGGTTTTCTCTCTATCCGGTTCTGACAGGTTGATCTGATGGAAACCCGATTTAAGATCAAGAGTAGTGAACAATTTACTCCCCCCTAGATTTGATAAGATCCCTGTAATGTCTGGGATCGGGTATTTATCACTGACGGTTTTATCGTTCAGCTTTCGAAAATCTATAACCATTCGTTTCTTTTCTTGGCCATTCTCGTCAAGGCCTTTCTTTTTTACTACCCATATGGGGTTGTTGTATGGGGACCTTGATGGTCGTATGATGCCGTTCGATAACAGCTCTTGAATTTCCTTATTTACAAAATCGGAAACACCTAATGGGTATGGGTATAATCTTGAGTATACCGGGTCCTCATCAGTGGTCCTAATCGTTGCTACTACGTTTGTATTGTACGGTAGTGCCTCGTTTGGGTCTGCAAATACCCCATTTATATTTCCTATCATTTTGGAGAAGGCCTCCTCTAAATTTTGTGGGACCTGCTTGGCCTGCCATTGCAAGTGACTAACATCCTCGCTAGATACAAATAAAATAATTTCCCTGCCAAAATCGTGTGTTATCGTATTTGTTTTTAGATCAATGGCTGCATGGACCTTGTTTAACAGGTCCAGGCCAATAACACCGTCAAATGAAGACAGATTGGGTAGCAGAAAAAATTCTGCTACCACCCCAAACATTCTAACTTTACATTTGTGTTTAATGGGAGTCACCCCATGAATTGACTTTACCAAAAATGAATTTTCCACCTTTTTTATTCCCTTTAGTCCTGGGAGGGGCTTGATGTAGCTTCTGGATGCCCCGGTGTCGACAAGGAACTTAATCTCTTTCCCTCCTATTGTCCTTGAAATCCAAGGAAGGAGGGATTTTGCCCTAAAAAATTAACCTCATCTGTTTCAATGTTGTCGGCCACCTGCTCCGCCTCCTTGTTGTATGAGGATTCGTTTTGCGAGTCCTGATCCTCTGTAAGATGGTTAACGCGCTGCATTTTGGGTCCGGTGTACCGTCCTGAGTTCGCTGCCCGCTTTTGTAAGTTCCCCTGTGGCCTACCGTAATGGTCCTGGCTTAGGTTGTTGGTCGGGTTTTTAAATTGGGATACGGAAGGATCTACTTCCATAGGCTCCACGCG
>NW_023459401.1:0-60166 GCF_013731165.1 Rhagoletis pomonella | reverse complement strand
TTTCGAAAACATTCGATCGCACATTTTCATTGATTTGGTATGTAGCGTTAGATGAACGCACCAATGGGCAAATTAGGTACGTTTCCAACGACAACAGTCCTGAGGCAGGTGTCTATGGCGAGACACTTGGACTGGGAGAGTTCAAGGTATGTTATTTTACTATTTCATTTTCATTGCGAAAAGCTAACATGTTTTACCATTTATACAGGTGCGTTTCCATCCAATTAAAGGTAGAGTTCTACATAAATCCTATTTGAGCACAGTAGCTCCATCGCTTAGCAAACTGAAGGAAACTGTCTTCGCACACTTCCGCGTATTTTCTGACAGCCAGGGCAGGAGGTTTATTGGATTGCCAGGAGAAATGATCTCGCAAAATGGCGCGCTTCCGGACGAGCCCAATTTCATTGCCATACAAATCACCACTGAAGTGAATTTTACAATGGATATCACTTACCAGTCCACATCTGGTTATTCACACGGTGAGAGTATATCCAAACCGCCTACAGCTAAAGAGTTTACCAATTCTTTGCAAAATAAATTGGCTGAGTTCGATAGGCAATTTGAGGGCACATTCCATTTGCAGGCCAAGGGATATTCAGCTGACGAAATAAAATTCGCAAAATATGCAGTGAGCAATCTAATTGGCGGTATCGGCTACTTCTATGGTTCAAGTAAAGTAAAATCAGTATACACTAAAAAACCAGTACCTTATTGGAAAGCTCCATTGTACACCGCTGTACCGTCACGCTCCTTCTTTCCACGCGGTTTTTTGTGGGATGAAGGCTTTCAATCCTTAATAATAGCATCTTGGGATTTGGATATTGCATTGGATATTATGTGTCACTGGTTTGACCTACTCAACATTGAAGGATGGATACCGCGAGAACAGATTTTAGGTGTAGAAGCACTAGCGAAAGTACCAGATGAGTTTGTAGTTCAACACAATAGCAACGCCAATCCGCCCACGTTTTTCCTCACACTTGACAAAATACTTACGCATCATAAGAAAGAGCTTTCGGTGAAGGGGCGACTCGACATATTGGAGCGTCTGTACCCTCGTTTACAAGCATGGTTTTCATGGTACAATACTACACAACGTGGTGAAATATTGGGCACATACTATTGGCGCGGACGAAATGCTTCTAGCGAGCTTGAATTGAACCCCAAAACCTTAACATCCGGATTGGATGACTTCCCACGTGCTTCGCATCCCACCAGCTATGAACGACATGTCGATTTGCGTTGCTGGATTGCACTAGCAGCAAGGGTGATGAGTGATTTATCTGACATACTTGGAAAAGATAGCATTAAATACTATGAAACAGCATCATTTCTGGCAGATAACAAATTGCTAAATGAGCAACATTTGAGTCCATTCATTGAGACCTATACAGACTGGGGGCTGCACACAGATGCGGTAGTACTTAAACGTCCAAAGGTGACAAAACAAAACTTTATGAGAAATCAGCAACCACAATTGGAAATGGTGCGTGTAACTCTAAAGCAACCCGAGCGGCAATTTGTCGACTCGACATATGGCTACGTGAATTTATTCCCATTTCTATTACATATACTCGATCACGATTCAGAGTACTTAGGTAGGTTGCTCAGCAATCTCCGTGATCCAAATGTACTATGGACAAATTACGGGATTCGTTCGTTATCCAAGAACTCGCCGTTGTACATGAAACGCAACACTGAGCATGATCCACCATATTGGCGTGGTCCAATTTGGATAAACATAAACTATTTAGCAATAAGAGCGTTACACCACTACGGTACCATTGAGGGACCATATGCCGCGCTGGCACGGGAAATCTACGCTGAACTGCGCGAGAATGTTGTTGGAAATATATTCCGTGAATACAAGAGAACCGGTTATCTGTGGGAACAGTACGATGACACCACAGGACACGGAAAAGGCTGCTATCCTTTCACGGGCTGGACCTCGCTGGTTGTACTAATTATGGCAGAGACATATTAAATTCATTAAGCGATTTATAATGATTTATTACTATAAGTTTTTAACTGCACAGCATAACTGAAACTGCATTAAATGCCAATTTACCAAAGTTGATCTCTTATCACCCCAAAAGCATTTTCTGCCGATTTCCATGATATGTAATGTGTAGAGTTTAATGAGTAAATGTAATATTAGCAATAATAAGGCCAAAAATTACGAAAGTTACGAACAATAAACGAAAAATAACCTAGCAATTAGAATTCAAGTTTTTTGGGTGGTAATAATTCGAAGGGTTATCATCCGAGATTGGATCGTATTGTGGAGTATAAAAGCGTTGTTGTTGTGGTTGTTGTAGCGGCTTCAACAACCCCGCCCAGGTCGGTTAGTATCTCAGTCGTTGTCGTCAAGCTCCACTAACGGAACCCCAGGAAGCGTGCAGCCTCAGTGTGGTCGGTCCACAGGGACAAATAAGTCAGTGCTGTCGTGTTTTCCGGGCATACGAAGAGATGTTTCGAGTCGTGGGGTGTCTCTCCTGGTCTGACACATCGAGCAGCTTGTCAGAGGAAGCAAGAGTTGTTGGCGGCGGTGTGTGGGTGGTCGTGCGGTTGGGTCTGTGGTGTGGTCTGTGGTATCGGTGCTGTGGTCTATTGCGTTGTGGTGCGACAGTGTTTGTGCTGATTAGGCGGACTCTGATGTGCCGTGGAGGCAGGTCGGTTCGATCAGTAAGGGGCCACGTATGAAGTGGTCCATTTGCCTGTGAGTCGAAAGGCCTGAGCAAACTCGGAGGTGACCCCACCCGTTGTAGGAGTTGCACCTGACAGAGGTGGAGTTATGGTGTAGTCGTCTCTTCCACGTGACGCAGGTATAGGTTCCTGTCTCAGGGTTTGACTTGATGCCAGCCCTGAACAGAAGTATGCGAAGCAGATGTAGCCCTACGGAAGTACAACTTTTAAGGGATTTCGCCAACCTAAACGGGGTTAGATCGCCGAAATCACATCCCTTGGTCGGGAGAGATAGCTGTTTAGTCTGTGGCAGCACCCAGAATGAAGTTGTGCTAGGATGCACCTGTCCTCTCTCGGCAGTTCCGCTTAATCGATGTTAATGGGCGGCGGTCGAGCGCCTAGGATGATGTTGTTGTTGTAGCAGCATACAAGTTCGCCAAAGGGTTTTTGGGGAGTGTTGCTGGAGTGACAGTCCTTGGCCACATATAAATCTGGGTCGTTCCGGTTACGTAGACCCGACTGTCGTGGGATGACGTTGTCCTTTCGGGTGCTGAGATTCGTCCTGACTGCATCGGTTTGTAGGTGGTTAGGTGTCGCTCTGTATTTTTCTACGTCGAATGGGTGGTCTATGCACGGCTCAACGTAGGGTTTCCAGCCGCGCAGGTGCTGTCTGACATTTCGGGGGTGGATCCTTTCGAAACAGGGTGTTGTTGGGATGATTTCCACGTTTGCATTCCCCGAGAAACTGCTTCGATGGCAAGGTGTTATGCTCTTCCACCGCCAGCATCTGGCTTTCTTGGTGGAGGTGATGCTTGGGTGACATGAGGTGGCAACCTGTAACCGTGCGTAGAGCTGCATTCTGGCAGGTTTGTAAATTTCTCTACTGTGTGTCGCTGATGCATGCCGACCACACTGGCGCTGTGTAGTTTGCCACCGACCGGCCGATTGCTTTGTACGTGGTGAAGAGGATTTCTTTGTCGGCTCCCCAAGGGCTACCGGCTAGTGACTGGAAGGCTTTGCTCCCAGCTCGCACTTTTTGTCAGGTGGCAGGTGCGTGCGCTGAGAAGGAACGTGACTGTCAAGAATTTGGGACGGTTGACCGCCGGTATTTTGTTGATATCGACGTAAACGTACAGTTTCAGCCTGACCTCTTAGTCCAGGTGGTGAACAGTGTGGCGATGGATTTCGAGGCGGAGATTTTTATACATTTTGTTTATAGTTATATGGTACATATTTTTAGGCTTCGTTTTCTGCATAAAAATCCGCAGTCTACTCATAATACCACGACTAAGATAAATTAGTGGGTCCTTGGTCCTGTTCCCAAAAGCAGGCATTCCAGAAGTCCGTCAACCGCGACCCTAGACATTTAGTTGTTGTATAACAACATGCATGATTCTTATCAGATTTTCGTAAATATTTTTTAGTTCGCTGCAGTAATCGAGGCATCTTTATTACCATTTGTCCTACTTAAACTCTTCCAAGGTTTACGGAGATTTTAATCATATACCTTCCCCAACAAGAACTGACCTATTTATCTTATCATTAGTAGCTGTTTGCGCTTCTTTCACGAAATAATACGTCAATACGTTTTGAATAAATTGATATGATCTTTTTTAATTTTAATTTTCACATGCCATCTAATTATATAATAAAAAGTACACTTTTTATGCAGCACAAGACACATTTACGTACTCAAATGAGTATGTGAATACCGATAAATTAATACGTAGTGAAATTTATTTAAAAAACAAGTATGTGTACACTGAGCGGTTAAATGAAAGCTGGAATACTATTTCGCAAACAATTTCATTGTTTTTAAACAAAATTAAAAATTTAACCTACGACTTAACTACGGGTTTTATTTATATACACACACATTTTTTATTGCTGGAATAATCAATTTCCCATTACAACCAGAATGCGCAGATGCATTGTATAATTAATTCTATCATAAAAATATACATAAATGCAAAATATAAAACGAACCCCGATGGTCATATCTGTTCTAATAAAAAAAAAATGTTTTTAGATAAGAGAAATTGTTCACATTGCATGATATGAGCTTAGCTGAAAGCATTTTAAGTACACTTAAGGCTATTTTATGTAAACGTTAAAAAAGCTCCAGTTACAGTTGCATATTGCAAGATGGATTATTGATAAATTGAATGAACTCATTTATACATAGTACTATACGAGTATAATCTACAATAGAACTATCAACTATCGTAAGTTTTGTTCTTTGTCTTTAGTTTTAGGGTTTTAAGAGTATTTTTTACTATGTATTCTTTTTTGTAAGCAAAACTCTCCCGATAGGTGCACAATAAACTATTTGTATAGTTAGCAGAAAGTCTTTTGCGTTTCCCTCCCCTTAAAAGAAATGAAAAACGAAAATTTAACACAGTAGAGTATGTAGAGATTATCAAATTTAAATACGCTGAACAGATGCGGCTTTAGCGACTTATTCCGGGACTTTTCTTTTGCTACGAAGTGAGGGAATACGATCAAGCAACGCATGAAATATGCTGCCAGGAATACGTTGATGCTGATTTATCAATTCCTCCAACGCCGCGGCCACCTGAAAGATAAAAACAGAAATCCACTCAAAAATGTTTAAGGTAAATATTTACGTACGTATGTATGTCAAATTTCAACCTTCATTTGCAGCTCCTCTGGCGTTAGCGTGCCATCGTACGCTATCGGTCGACCCACGAATGTGCGAAACTTCACCGGAAATCCACCGTAGATAGGGTAAACTGGTATGCGCACTGTATTGTAGAGTTTCATGAAAAAGTTGCGAAATATGCCCAGCTGTCGGAAACCTTCGCGTAGATTTTGTGTAAAGCAAGGTATTATTGGCACCTTGGCCTCCAGCGCAACCTTTGCAAAGCCAACACGATTACGCCACAACAGTTCATAGTATTGATCGCCGAATTGTGCTTCATAAACGCCACCTGGTGAGATGGCTAGTAAATTACCCTCTTTTAGAATGCCAACACAAGACTGCACCGTGCCGGGACTGACGTGAAATGCCTCGGATATTGTACCCCAACCGGGTAATTTGAATAGAAATCGATCGCCAATGGTGTATATAAGACGATCCTTTTGCAGTATAATGCGTGAATTTAAGTAATACATGTCGATGGGTATAGCGCCATGGTAGTACACAATCAACGCAGGTCCAGTCTCTGGTATATTCTCCATGCCGATTACTTCGTAGCCATGATAAATGCGCGCGTGAGCATCCCACAAAGCGGCGACCAATTTTCGACCGAACTCCCAGAATTTACGATCCGTGCGAACAGTGCGCATGATTACCTCCCTGAAAAGAGAGAGAGAGAGAGCCGAAATTAAATATTTTATTGGATAGAAAATAAATATTAAATTAATAACTATTGGACTAAATAGATATAATAGTGGCGCTTTCTATAGCCCTCGACAAAGCCGATGCTCGAGGTATGCTTTGCACACCGTTAAGGACTAGAGCCAGAGGGAGTATCTATCATCTCGGCCGGCAATGAAATAGATTACATGTGTTCAAAAGTAAACACGAACTTTCCCGCTTCTTCACTAGAAACCATTTTTATCACCTGGATGAAAGAGATGAGGCTACATCTTGGAATTCACGTCGACGGCGAAACATTCGAGATCTTTCGGACTAACCTTCGACAAGCTGCTTTCTTTCCCGTCGCACACAACTGCCATTGCCAACAAAGTCCTTAAATCGCTCGACGGCAGTACGATGTGTAAACATTGCCTGTGGACGAGGGTGACCTTCAATTGCCCCGAAAAATCCGCGTCACTCTGCGCCTCAATTATGGTTTGAATACTATAGCTAAAAAGCTACCCATCCCGATTAGACGCCAACATGACCACTCATTTCAAATCTAACAGCCCTCTCCCACTGCTCCGACCCCGTCGAAATATCACGTCTCCTAGGTTCACCGTTAGTTTAGCTTGTCAACAACGATTGAAGGACTCTACGGTCTAGGCAGTCGCTACAGCAAGAACAGAGATCCGAAAAAGGAGTTTTCCGAAGCACCGAATGCACAGATGTGTGCGTACTTGCGTTTTCGAAGCAGTAACGTCTGTAGCATCAAAAACGTTGCGGATTCGTTGCGACAGAATCGCATAGGTGTATGGATACCTTAATTCTTAGTGAATTCGAAATTTCGAAGATTTTTTTTTCCAATACCAGACGAAATAAAATAGTGGTCTCCTCTTTTCGATAAAGGATGTAAAAAAATATTTCACACCAAAACAATTTTGAGGGTGGTGTAAATATTGTATGAAATGACCCTTATATTTGGTAGCAGTGAAGTGTTTCGGAGTTATTTGGGAGGAAAAGTAAAGCGATTATCGTAGCGATTGGTTAATCGATTATTTTTTTTATATTAAAGCACTTCAGTAAACATACATATGCACCGATTTCAAATATGTATTAGGCGCCTTTTTAATAATATTTTTCATAAAGTTGCATCACAATTTAACAAGAATTAGTTTCCTACGCCGGCGCTATTTATTTCTAAGATTGGCGACGAAATATCTATCGGCGTAAACCTCTTGTTGGTATATGCTTTTATTCAAACACGTTTTTTTAAATTGCTACCTATAAAAATATTAAAAAAAAAAAAAAAAATTATATAGTATAAAAACTAGCTACTTTTTTATCGTTTTAATACTAAATATGAAACGGCCAATTTAGTTGAAATTCGACACATAGACCATGCTCGGGAACCTCTGGGGCAATAAGCGATTTTTTTATATAAAATGTATCACTTTCGGTGATAAAATTTATTTAATTTTTTGTTACATTTGAAATCATAACGTTAAATAGAACTAAATGCGGGCGGAGCTGCAGGAAAACCTAGTAATTATATAACAAGATAATCCATTAGCAAAAAGTAAGAAAAGAACGCAAAAATTGGAATAAGTATGTATTTATAGAAAGTTGCAAGCATTCATGAAGACCCCTATTGATTCATCTATTTGTTAAATGCCGTCGAAAACACATCGGTAATCTAAATATGTGTGGTATTAGACAATTTCAAACGCCGTTACTGATAAGTAAGAAATTAATCATTTCGATTGAACGTGGGGAAGATTGTATAGATAGTAAATATGTGTTGATATATTTCAGGGACGGTAATAATTATGGGTAAAATAATATAAATCAGCATTTAATCATTATTTTATGATTTTTGTTTTGTCTCGCTTAAAAATAATAAATTATAATTGAGTTTTATTTTTCGCTCAGCGGAAATAATAATTATTTGATTTTTAGTTTTTTCGATCAAAAATAATGATTATTTTATGATTTTTACTTTTTCGCTCAAAGATAAAAATTATTATTGAGTTTTATTTCCCACTTAAAAATAATAATTAATTATACAATTTAAAAGGGCATAAATACGTCTTAAATACCTCTGAAAATTTTACCTGAAAATTTTGGGACTTATTCCTTTTATTAGGGTGTCGCTACCTCTGCAAAGGATACCTCGAAAATCACGCTGGTACAGCTTTTGACTTTTTTAAATGATCATTATACTTAAGTGAAAAAAATAAAACTTAATAATAATTATTATCTTTGAGCGAAAAAATAAAAATCATAAAATAATCATTATTTTTGATCGAAAAAATAAAAATCAAGTAATAATAATTTCCTTTGAGCGAAAAACTAAAACTCAAAAGTTAATTATTATTTTCAATCTTTAATGGTTAAACTCTTGGAACTGAACTTTTAACTGAAGTTACGCTTTTGGTGGAAATGGGCTATAAAAAACCTTTCGTAATATGCTGCGATGTTGACGTCTAAATTGTAAAGGATAAGCTAGCTGTTTTTGTCTCACTCTAAAAGCCTGAACCGAGGAAGCCAGCTACGTTCATAGTGCTTCTGGTGTCAGGGTCTGGATGGAGGTGCATGCGATGAGATGTTGAGTGTTGTTTGGACCTTGTCCGCATGCTGGGTAGATGCTTTCTACATTTGCAGTTTAGCGTTGTTGGGTAATATGTTTCCAACAAACGTGTCTTTGCCTTTAGCTTAAGTGATGGAGGCAAGCGATTTGAGGACTTTGTTGCGATTCAGTACTTTACTGAACAACTGCAATTTTTGACGACCGCTTAAACTTACTAACCGCTTAAATTTTCGGTAATTAGTTATTGGCGTACGATTGCTGCTTGGTTCCCACCGCCCAAGTGGTTGTTGTTGCAGCGAAATCGGTTGGCTGTCCTTTTTATCTTTCCCCTCTAAATCCTCCAACCTTAGTCCCAGGAAGCGTTGTTGTTGTTGTAGCGGCACTACTAAGCCCCGCTTATTTCAGTTCAACCTTCAATCATTGTCGTCAAGCTTAACTAACGGTAGGCCCAGGAAACGGACTGAAAGTAACTGAGCCAAGGTAACGCGGGTCTCTCTTGGGCTCCGATTACGGCATTCATAGGCCCATAGGCCGGGAGTCGAGGTAGGTGGTGACCGACTTCCTATGAATGTCGTTGATCGCTCGGCTGTACGTCGTCGGGTCTAGTGGTTGGTCTACGTATTTTTGGACTGTGTCCTTGTACACGAATAGGTGCCCCCCTGACGTGCCTGGGCGGAGGCTCCCTCCTCTAGCAGTGGCCTGTTGGGGTGTTCACTTCTGTGGCACTGCTTACAAAGCATTTTGTTGTGCTCCATTACGGGGAGCACTTGGGCCTAGCTGTGTAGGTGGTTTTTAGGCGACATCAGAAGGCACCTAGCCGCTGTCCGGAGTGCGGCGTTCTGACAATTCTGTAGATTCGTTCACTGCGCCCAACTAGTCCCCGGCGACCAAACTGGTGCGGCATCATTTAGAACCGGACGGCCAATTGCCTTGTATGTTGCCGGCAACGCTTCTTTGTCTTTGCACCAGGTGCTGCCGGCGAGCAACTTGACGACCTCGTTGCGGTTCTGTACTTTGTTGACAACTGCGGTTGTGACCCCTAAGATTTTAGGGTTTTTTACTTTCGGTATTGGTATGTCATCGACGTGAATGCCTAATTCAAGCCTGACCTCCTTCGTCCAGGTGGTAAAGAGGGTCGCCGTTGATTTCGTTGGGGATAGTGTTAGGCTCATCGCAGTGAAGAAGCGAGAAAGAAGCGACGGCTGCAGAGATAGCCGTTTACTTTTGAGCAGAGGTCGTCAATTTCATTCCCAGACGCCAATATCGAACAGTCGTCAGCGTATGAGATCAGGGAAACTCCCTCAGGTGGCTGGGGGACCTTCGAGATGTAGAAGTTGAACAGGAGGGGGAGAGGACACCACCTTGTGGAACCCCTTGTTTTATTCTTCTTGGTTTCGAGGTTTAATCTCTGAAGATTACTGACGACAGTCGGCCACCTTCTTATCAAGTCGACGTTTAACCTTGGTTGGTTGAGTTTAATTGTTTAATTTAATAAGAAATTTTGTTTAATTTGATAAGAAAAGCAGTGCGTTTTGCGAAGTAGGTGGGCCACAGACTCCTGCAGACCCTACAGGATTGTAGGTCTTTCCATCTACTATTAAACACCTTTTTCCAGTGCTGGGAGATGCGGTCCTTAATATAGCTCAGAGGCACAAGAATCTCCTCTGCCTCCAAGATATCCAGAGCCGACCCATTCCTGGCCAGATCGTCATCCATCTTGTTGCCATGAATTGTGCGGTGCCCCAGCACCCAGATCAGAGCAACGACTTGCCTGTCAGCTAAAACCATAACGTTCGCCTACACTGATTTATTATGTGGGAGGTGATGCTTACAGAGTCGAGTATCTTGACCGCTGCCTGTCTATCCGAGCAAATAGCAATGCTGGTTCTCGCTAGCTTCGAGGCTAAAATTATTTTGCACATCTCTTTTATGGCAAAGACTTCTGGTATCGCAAAGAATTTGGTAATCGCATAGACTCTTCAATTTTTAGGTCGGTTGAAAATATTCGCGCCCCTACGCCACAATCCACTTTTAGAGCTGTCCGTAAAAATTGATACTTCGAAGGGTTCAGTAATGCAGCCTCCCCCCCACCCCCTTTACGGTCTTGCTTTTTTCTATAAAGTTACGCGGTTTTGCAGAACGACGATACCTGGTTTTGTACTTTAAACGACGATATGTACCTTATATGTACACTGGCGGCAGAAATAATAGACTCGTCGTACTTTTAAGAATCAGTAGCTCGTTTCTGTAACTATTCTCTACCGATTAATTCTCTACTGGGAAGATACGTCATTTTCTACTAGTCATGAGCAGTAGAGAAGAACAAGGCAGATAATTCATATATGAAATCGCCTTAGTAAAGAATAGTTACAGAAGCGAGCTACTTGGCTATATTTCTTTAGTTTATTTTATATTTAATATTTTTTTAAAAAGCCTAGGTGGTTATACAACAAACATCATATAAATCCGCCTTTTAAACTTTAAACAAAAATTATAAAACTTCGACAAATTATCAAAAAATTTTCAAACTTTTTATTCAAAATATTTGGTATGCAGTTTTGTACATGTGGTATGCTACAAAATACCGCTGATTTGTAAGATTTTTTTTTTTTGCTGATGGTGCCACGCATTTTTTTCCCATACAAAGAGTGCACGACAATTTTTTTATATGAAAGAGAATGCCAGGCATCGTCAACAAAAAAAAAAAATTGTCAAAAATGAGCGGTATTTTCTAGCTACTTGAAACTTGCACTTTATTATACTAAAATTGAATGGGCTACAAAACTGCATACCAAAAATTTTGAATAACAATTATAATAATCTGAATAAAAAGTTTAAACATTTGGTGACAAATTTGGCGAATTTTTATAATTTTTGTATAAAGTTTGTAAATGGGATTTATATGGCTTTTATAAAAAAAAAATATTAAACATAAAATAAACCATGGAAATATAGCCAAAACTTTTCAAAGTAAGGCGAGTCTATTATTTTTGCCGCCAGTGTATGTATGTAAGTATGTATGTTAAATTGTGAATAATATGAATCCAAAATGCAACAACGTAAAAATATAGCTTATTTTAAGCAAATTTGTTTACATTGCTTATTTGTATGTACATATCAGTAATCTACTAATGTGTTTGACCGCAGTAAATAAGACCTAGCAATAAGATTTGGATAAGGGCCATTTCATCGTGACTTGCTTTAACAACAATACCAAACGGTTTCTTAGTTTTATGTAACTATCATTTGAATGAATGTGACTGGTGGGCCACTAGAAAAAACTTTATTTTTATGTTGTAAAACATGTACTATACGCTTTCTTTTTCAGTAAAAATTAGGCTTAGATAATCTTCATAGAAATATTAAAAATTATATAAATTTGTGACTGGAGGGGCCTGTCCTTATGACTAATGTAAAGTAATTATGCATGAAATAAAAGATTCCATAGACAAAACTTCTTTTTATTCTTTTCAATGTTTTTCAACATATTAATGAAATGTAGTTATTAAAAAAAATGGTATTAATGAAAAAAATATAATTAGGGCATTTTAAAATTTATGTCGTTTTCGTCTTTTACATGGAATGAGCCATAAAGCAATTTTAAATATTAAATAAAATAGAAAAGCTGCACCGAAACGATACGGACTAGGACTGCCTTAGTACAGCGTGGCGACGAATAACTGTAGCACAGTTTTCTTTTTTAAATAGAATGGTTCTTTATAGCTTTTCCGAAGAAAGCATTTTATGGTTAATCTTCCACAGATTTTACTTTAATTTTATTAATTAGTTTTAGAATTTCAATCCTTTTTGAAATTGCCAGCTTTCTAAACTTTGGGAGATGAGTACAAAGTACTTTTTTCGCAAAATTTATATAGGACCCTTTTATTTTTCAAAAAAAAAAAACTGGGTAAAAGTTATTCGTCGCCACCCTGTAATAGCGATCTTATGACGATTCTACTATGTCACAAGATCCAGTCAAGTCGGCTCGGTAAACAAAAACATCATATCAGCTTACTCTCAAACATTACCCCTGAAATATTTCTGCTACAACAACTACAAATATTGCAAAGTAATGCAAATATGATTGTTTTGATTTTTTTTATTGAACGTTGTCGGCAACTATTTGATTAAACGCAATTAAAGATCTATTAATTTTTCTATATGTAATTAGCTTTGATAGCACGTGCGCGTATGAATGTGTATTTGGATATACATACATATCTTACGGTATCTTAGAGTGAGAAGTTGCTAAGTCCACTTCTTTTGAAAACTCATATGCGAGTGAAATTAAAAATGCATCGTCTCCAAAAGAATAAAGGTACTTGTTTTATTTAATCACGCTTATATTCAATGAAAGGCAAATTTGCTTAGTCCAAAAGTGACACAGAAAGACCAAATCAATTCGAAATATTTTAATCAACATCGAATCCGTCTCGTTCGTATGGAGTTTAGCAATGCTTTAAACACTCAAAATGTTCTATTCAAAGTTTTGCAAAATACTTGAAAATGGCTATAAGAAGTTTCTTTCCTCTCGTGTAAAATTTGTACAAATGAACTTAGCAACCTTTCACTCTAAGCTAGCGATATGTATGTACATATTTACATCTAGTCAAGTGGATTACGAGCATACAAGATTAACCTTGACTGGAGATTAGAATTCAAAGTAATTATAGCGCAAGCTTTCGCATATTCAGGCAGGTCAAGCAGAACATCGAATATGAGTGTGTACATACATACATATGTAGTATGTATTTATATTTAATTTACATTAGAAGTGTATAATAAAAATTAATATCATTACACATATCGCTAGCTTAGAGTGAAAAGTTGCTAAGTCCGCTTCTTATGAAAACTCATATTTTGATTTTAATTTTTATTTAATTTTTTCTCGGGTGCATTCAATGAAAAGCAAGTTTGCTAAGTTCAAAAGAAAATCTGATAAGGCTAAAATAATACGAAATATTTTAATAAAGGGCGAATCCTTATTGTCCGTTAGAGTTTTGCTTTGCTGTAAATACGCAAAATTTTGTATTCAAAGTTTTGCGAACAACTTGAAGAAAATGGCTAAAAGAAGTTTTTTCCACTGCCGTAGCAACTTTTCGCTCGCAGACATTTTTTATTTAGGGATTGAAGGTTTGCACGTCATATAGGAAGAGGTGATTCCAGGTGATTCGAGTATTTGTACATTCCAGCGTACTTTTATAAGTAGGAAAAAATAAAACGAATATACCATACATGCATACATACTATACCTACATACATATGTAAGTGCCAATTAAAAAAACTAATTACATTTTCAAGCATCTAATAAAAAAAATAAATACAGCATTCTCTAAAAACTAGCAATTTATTTGTCACTAAAATTATGCGATAAAAAAATGTAAACGCAGTAATAAAACACGTCATTGCTTTCAAACAACTAGTATGTACATATGTATGAGGAAATGTTTTGTTTAGAGCAGCACCTAAACCTATGCACGTACATATGTACACACAATCATTTGTATGTAGCTAATCATGCGTGTTACACTTAGTAAATAAAAAATTATATACAAAGTACCCAAAACAGTACTACCCAGTAGGCTAAAGGAGGAGTGCTCTTAAATAAACGCCTTCAGAAAGGGATTATTCAATACTATTTCTTTTGGAAATTTAATTAGGTCTATTGGAAGCGCTGCCATTCGAAGGCAAAGTCAAATAATTGTCTTTTAATAACCCCGTTCCTTTCGAAGACAGACGTGAAGGCGCGTTTCCATGGCAACCAAAGTCAAATAAAAAAAATAAATAAAATAAAATAAAAATCGGAGTGGACGTATCGCTATGTGTGTACTGCAAAGTCAAATACAAACTGTTTCATCATGCAAATTTTCCCTTCTGTGAAAAGCAGAAGGACTGGAAATTCTGGCCATTCCATACAAAATGAAAAGGAGTAAAGAATGTGGCAAAAGGCCCCTTTTTTCCAAATTTGTCGACTGGGTAGGTATGAATGCACATACATACATATATGTGTATAGCATGGGTATAGAGATACGAAAGAACTTTGATATCGTTTTTTCGAAGGAATGTTCTTTTTTATAATTTAAAAACTTTGCTTTTCGCCCTAAGACGAAATAAACACTTTCAAATTTTGGTATTTATTTGGAAAGAAGTGAAAAGTGGCTTGTAATTTACCAATTCATCTTAAATCTAAATACGCAAATGGATCTTTTTTTTACAAATATTTACTAAAGCCCGCTGGTTAACAATTTCCTGTTTTATTTGCTTTCAGTTCGGATTTTTCCTCTAGAGCATTGAGAACATACATCACCATAATGAAATACATTGCCCCAAGTTTAAATCAACTTACTGAAAGCTTAAAACCATTTGCACAGAGTTTAATTTCATTTGCCAAAAGTTTTACTTAATGTAACAATACTATACATAGTCCAGAGAGGGTTTGAGGCCTCGTCCTTTATACCATAACCAGATACGTATATTTTGCACAGATACGATAAGTTTCTACGATCTATAATTAACGTTTGTTGGTTATGCTAATTTCATGCATTTACTTCTCTCAGCCAAATGATTTTTAATGCAGGTACTAAAATACTTATCTATACAATTG
Organism: Rhagoletis pomonella; assembly: GCF_013731165.1. Lineage (NCBI taxonomy): Eukaryota > Metazoa > Arthropoda > Insecta > Diptera > Tephritidae > Rhagoletis > Rhagoletis pomonella. The sequence continues at coordinate 44,965 of NW_023459401.1, read as the reverse complement.
TACAAGTAAAATTATACATACATACATATGTATTTTAACTTGTTCGAGTATTTGTGAACTTATAGCAAAACAAACTTAACTAGAAATGCTTAACTAGGCGTTTTAAGAGGCACAGCAAATAGCGAATTTGCCTTAGTAAAATAAGAGTTTTATGCCGATTGCAGCTAAAAAAACATCTTACCTGTGCAGTTTGTAAATGAAAAGCATCACAAATGAAATGTAAATGAGTGCCACGAAGACTAGTGGAAGTAGGAATGTTACAATCAGCGGCCAAAGTAATCGGTAAAGCCATAGTGAGTAATCCAAGTCGATATAGGTAGCTAGATACATATAAATCCGTAAAAAGCTACGTTTTTTGAGATTAAAAAGAATGTACAAACTTACAGAGGAACTCCTGTAGACTCTTAGTCCATTCCTGTAGGTAGTCCATTGCGCATTAGCCGTTTGCCTTTTCTAAATGTACCTCAAGAGCCGCCACACAATAAAGAAGCAGCGGTTGATGGCCTCAATTTACGTTTACGTCAACAAAACAAAAGCTAACCTCTGTATTTGGGCAGCAGCAAGAAGCGCTCCGACATACAACTTCCAAATGATCCGTGATGCGTTTCTACACAGTCCCACACCTCGCCAGGTTATCAGCTTACAGCTATGTTTAGTATAAGCGTTGTAATTCTTACTTTTGCCTTTTTAAATTATGCACCTATTTCTGCTATTTTCACTTTGCATTCCAAATTAGTTTCTTTTTTCTTCTCCCAAACGTGTAAGTTCCCTGAAATTATTTTATCGTTTCATCATGTGGTTAAATGATTCCTTTCTTCTGTTTTGTAAACCACACAGGAATCTATAATTCTTAAATATTTATAAATAACGCCAATCCTCTCATAACTATTTCGCCAATTTCTTTTTTACAAACTTAATCATCAATTACACATGAGCTCCGTCTTTTTCATTATCACACCTTTTTTGCAAAAGTGATTGTTTACCTTCTTTTTATACAATCGTAACAAGAAAATCGAACATCAACGACGAAAGGCGAAACAGCAACTGAATGCAAAAACAAACATAAGCGCCAGCTGTTTTACAGTCAGTGCTGTGTTTTGGCGTGTATATCAGTGTTGATATTTTGAGTACAATTCTACTATTTTTTCGGTACAATCAAAGAATGTAAAATATGAGACAAATCATTACTTTGAAAAAGTGCCGCGCCGATTTTGACCTTATACGAAATGTGTGCAACTGGAATTCGTCTCCGTTTTGACTCTGTCCGCGGCAGATTTTTGACTTTCGTCTCGAATGCGGAAAACACTAGCAAAACAGAAGAAAAGAAGTGAATTTCGGTGATTATTTTGCACAAGTGGTTGGGGAAAATGTATTTTAATTAAGAAATTAAATATGAACGTGTAAAATATACAGTAGTCACTGAAAGCGTAAAACACTGAGGAGCTTGTGAGTGAAAGTGTCTATATCAATAATAAAATATGTTTGTGAGTGCAAAATGTTTTCCAACAAGTGCCGATTGTTGGTGTATATGGAGAAAAGTGATCATTATCTTAAACAAAATGAGTGTACGTTTATATAAAAATGCATCAGTTTATTTGGGCATTTTTTGGATAAAGTGTGTATTTTGGCGGCATTATTAACAAAACTAATGCTTGTTATATATAAATTTAATTAGTCTAAATGAAATCTATGCATTTTTATATATTTTTTTTATCATCGGGCAAGAATAAATAATTATATTTTTCGCGTAAATTCATGCAAAAAAACAAACGCGAAAATGAGAAACATCAGTTGTTTCCGTCTTTCTCACATCCTCCGCCTAAACAAACTTATAAATATGAAATATAAGTTGTCTCCGTCTTTCCTACGTCCTCTGCCATATTTATCTTGACAAGTTCTTAAATTCCTGCGAAATGCCACGTCCTGACATATTTCCGCGCATACAAACGTACACACGTATCGTCATTTACAGTACAAAACCACGTATCAACAAAATGCAAAACCACTTATGTGAGATTGCATAAATTATTTTTTAGAGGGCAAAAACACTCATATTTCAAAATGGTTCTCTTTTTTATAAAGCAATCAAATTTCTGGCTAGTATATTACACGACGAATGGATAAGGATTGAGCCAAGAGCTTATGTGAGCAAATTCAATTTTTGGCAGCCAATGTCAGTTACGCGGTTTTGCAGAATGACGATACGCGGTTTTGTTCTTTAAACGACGATATGTACGCTTACAGTAGGCTGCTCATAACATGATCATTTTGTAGCTTTTATTCTGGCAACACTTATCATAGAACTTTCTGTTCGGCCTCACACATATATGTAATACTTCTATACTGGTAGTATGCATGAACCAAAAAGACAAGATCACGCGGGCAGGAGACTTGCCCGTTAGAATCGCATTTAGGAAAAAAGTTGAACGATTTTGACATTAGCCGTTTGTTTACATTTCTACATTGTTTAAATTTGGTGGTGGCTTTTTACTGCAATTTTCTTCATTTTCGCTTGTGACAACGTGTGTACACATAAGATAAAGAATAATTTAACACAACGGCATGATTTATAGAAGAATTTGCATAATAAAAATGATTTTTCATGCGTTCAACAATTTCGCGGTTTTCTCCGTTCTCTTCGTTGTTTACTTCTTACAACAAAGATGGCGTCGAGATTTCGGCAGCTAGAAAATAACTTTTTTCGTTCTTTCCTTCCCGCGTGATCTTGTGTCTTTCGTTCATGGGTAGTATGCTAACATCTCAATGTGTAAGCATTCCGAAATCAAAGCGAGACAGTCTAGTACTGTTTTTGTCAATGTATTGTGTACTTGAGTGCCGTTTTTGTAAATGTGTTGTGTACATGTTTATTTATAAACGTATGTGTTCCTTTCCCTGTAGGGAAACCGCGGACTAGTGAATCAAATTTCTAGTTCCGTACTAGGTCTTTATCGCCAAAAAGGAACTAGTTCGATAGGAACTAGATCCCCACCAGTCGAAAATCGGCGAAAAAGTGGTACTTTTAAAAGACTAATTTTTTCAGTTTTTTTGACTAGAAATCTATATCTAAAGTGAAGAATTTAGAAATGGTTCGGAACTATAGAAAAAGGGATGCAAAACGAACTAGATCTTATTTGTCGAATTTAGAACCAGTTCGGAACTATCGAATAAGGGATGCAGCGGGGGGCTTGTTTACTTTACATAGATATGTGTTCAGCGGCTTTTTCGTTCAAATACGCTTCTATTCTGTGCTTCACAGATGCTTTTTCATAGCTTGGTAATACAAAACTAAAATTTGTGTTAACATTTCAACATCTAGGGACAGTCTGGAATCTAAGAAATAACAGCGAGCACCTCTGCAAACTCAGCTACAGCTAAAGGTATGTTAACGTACATTTCTTACAATCATTCAAACAAAGTTAATTTCAAATTGAAAACATATTTCTTCCAAAATAACTTAAAATCGCACACACGGAAGAACCAAAAAGATTGAAAAATCATGATACTTTTTTCTTTCGTCTGTCGATTTTAGAACTGGTTCGGAACTATAGAATTTAGGACTAGTTCGGAACTATCGAAAAAGGAATGCAGCGGGGGGCAATTGACACTTCCTAGGACATCGCCATGTTAAATTCGCCAGTTGCTTGCATGCAAAAGAGATTTATCGCGAACCAGTACTGGGTCTAAATGTACTAGAAGCGCACCAGTTCAGAACTAGAGATTTTCCCACAGGGTTTTCTTTCGTACGTGTTTATTGATATATCTGTACTGTAGTGTTTTCGTACGGTACTAGCTCTCATAAACCAACGACTACAGATCACGTAATCCGCCATCGTTGTATTTGTAATCGATTTTCAGAAAAAAGTTTTCGTAGCGTTTTTGATGTTTTTTGGTTCTGTTTACATCGTCTTCTACCTCTTCGTAGTGATATTTTAGCGATTTTATGTGTTTTCTGCAGCGGTTTTAATTAGAAATTTTGATTTATTACAAATTTATGATATAATATGAAGTGCTTTGTGATTGGAACAAGTTTGTGCGTCTGTTTGATTTGCCAAGAGGAGAGTGGGTGCACATTTGTGGTCAGAACGTTGGCATTGAAAAATCGGCCGGTGCCGATAATATGCGATTGTAATCATTAAAACCATATTTTATGAACTTTTTTTGCTAATTGTCATCAAGTTTCACTTTTTATATTTTATAATAAATACAAATCTAATCGCACTCAATAACCGCGCCTTTTTCGTTTTCTTTGTTTGTTTTCATATTTAGGCAGATGTCAAAAACGCTCAGAAATTTACTTTTTTCATTCTTTTCCGATTGCGTGATCTTGTTAGTTGGTTCATGCTAGCTCTTACTGCCAATATAGTAGTATTACATATATGGCCTCACAGTAACCCCTTTCTTTGCATTCTGTTTTTAGCTGACATTCTTTGCTGTTTAGATTCTTTTACTTTGGCAAAGTGCATCAGCGACACGTGTTTTTGTTTTCGCAGTGTTCTTGAGGAATTTTAAATAAATTTTTGGGCAAAATAACTACCGCAGAATGGGAAAATTTCGTTCCAAACTGAAGCGCCACACTAAAGGCAAAACATGGAGCAAAGGGCAGTCATCTACTTCTAATCCTGAGCAAATGAGGCATCGATTAAAAGCCAAGTCGCGTTTCTTTCAGCCAAACTTAAGTTTAGGTAAAGTAAATTTGATCCTAGTTATTAACGTTATTTTTATTTTTATTTTACTTCGCAGCACCACCTGAACATGCTCCAAATTCCAACACGCTTACTTTCGATGCGGTATTGAAACATGATCAACGCCTGGCTTATAATGCTGAGACAACGACAGTCAACGATGTTGCTGGCAGTTTAAAATCTTTCAGTCTCCACGACGATGGCGGCTTGGAAGATGAGAGCATGTCGGAATCGCAACAGGGCACTTTTAAAACTTTCAAAACATTTGCTTCCAACTACAGTGCTTGTAGCAATATGAGTTTTAAAAGGCTCCTGGTGGGATTTCGTGCATCGTCCGACTTGCATAAGGAAATGCTTGCAATCTTAACCGCACTTACCGAAATCATACGCGAGCGTGGGGGTACAGAGTCATCGACGGAGTATTTCATATTGCTTATGGAACAGATTGAAGCTAGCACTGAAGACAATGATATAATTGCGGGCATTTCGCTGTTATCAATGGGTATCAAATCGGTGCCAGAAGCGGTGTTGCGCAAACGATTTGGAGAGACGGCTCAGACCTTTTTATCATGCTTACAACGCTTTATGGAGCCAGCGAATCAGACCATTGTAAAATATGTAAGTAAGTACACAACTTTTGGATAAATCTGCTAATTTACTTTTTCAGATAATTGGTTGCTTGTCCGTACTGCTTTGTGCCCAAGAATATATCACATGGACTTACTCCTCCACTTGGCAATACATTGATGCCATACTTTCATTCACCATACATTCAAAGCCTAAAGTATTCACTTTTTTAATACTTTCAGCACAATTTTAAGCTCATTAAATGTTTTTTTTTTTTTTTTTTTATAGATTCGGAAAGCTGCGCAACACGCTATTGTATCAATCATTCATGGCAGCTCCTTCATGCGACCTACCCATGAAGAAGAGGCCGAGGATGCTGATTATGTAGCAGAGCGGAAAGCTAAGCACCATCCGGCCAGCAGTCGTGTAACAAAATTCTGTTTAAGCCAATTTAAGCCTGAGGTTCTAACCAATTCGCAGACAACAGTGCTACATACGCTCACACTTCTCAAAGACATTGTGAGTGGCTTTAAAATAGAAGACATCCGTTCAGTTTGCGAAAGTTTACTTTCCATCATGACTGCTGCTAATGTGCTCATTCGCACCAACTGCTTCCAAGCTCTGCATTCACTTTTCGCGTCACGAACAACCAATTTGAATGGTTCTTTGTGTGCGAAATTGCTAGCTGCCATACATGAATATCGTCCAGATCGTGCTGATGTGCGTCAAACGGTAGTTTGGATTACGGTGCTAAAAGAAGGACATATTCATCTGGCATTATTGGATTTGAACTTATGTATGAATGCGTTGCCAAGATTTTTCGATATTTGTGCCACTGACTTGTGGATGTCCGAGCGCACAGAAATAATTAATAGTGTATCGAATTGTATTAAGGAGCTTTTAAACGAATGTATTAAGTCGGCTTGTGACACAACTGAAAAAGCTGAAGTGTACCGCATTCCAATAATGCGAATAATCGCCACATTGGAAAAGGTACTTAACGCACCCTTCGGGGAAATAGCCAAACATGTCATACTTATATTTTCAATTGTCTTTGAAGTATGTGGCAAGTATTTTAGGTAAGTTGTCTTCGCTGATGCAAAATAATTCGTTAATATGTACATATATACTAAAGTTTTGATTAATCTTGCCTCCTTTTTTGTAGCAAAGAACTGACACCATCACTTCAGACGCTTTCAAAGCGCTACGACACACAAAGCACGCTGCGTGTGCAAATTGAGCACTCTATAATTGCGGCAATACAGTCAATGGGTCCAGAGATTATTTTGAAAACTATACCATTAACAAATAGCAAGGGCGAAGTTTTGCTCGAACGTTCATGGCTGTTACCGCTGCTCCGTGAGGGTACCAAAGGTGCTTCATTCAAATTCTTCAAGGAGTATATTTTGCCTTTGGCTTTGGATTGCAATAATAAATGGCATAAATATGCCCAAGAGAAACAACAATCAATGTCACATACTTATGAGCTGTTGTGCTGCCAACTTTGGGGTTTATTCCCAGGATTTTGTCGTGACCCAGCAGATGCTGAAAATCTGCGCTTAATTGCGCCCACTCTTGGCAACGCTTTGGATAATAATCCAGAATTTCGTGCACCTATTTTCGATGGTCTCACTGAGTTGATTGGAAATGAGGAGAACGTCGAAATTAAAGAAGCTTTGGCGAAGTATTCTAAAAACTTCTTGCCGCGTTTATTCAATATTTACGCCCAAAAACCAAATGGCACATACGAAGCGGATCTGCGCAAGAAGGCATTAGAAGTAATAAAGGTACGTGCCTACATTAACAGCAATGACCAATAGCTTTATCAAATTGTTGGTTTATATGTTTTAGTTGTACCTAACAAGAACATCAGAAGATGTACTGAAGGAACTCTTCGAAACTGCAAAAACTCAACTGTCGAATACAGCGGTTGGAACATTCGAGTATGATGCAATTTTTGATATCAATGCTGCGCTCCTGTTATTTCAAACCAGCGAAGTTATACGCGTTTTCTTCGAGACCTTCATTGTGCCCGTTTTGAAGAATGAAAAATCTAAGTTGGTATCTAAGGATGATCAAAAACTGAAAAAGCAACAACGTCGTACATATGAGTATGTGTAGCAAGTGAATCGAAAATTTTGCATATCCTCCTTATATCTTAATTTTTAGACTTCTTCGTGATATATTAACTTCCGAGGCAGCTTCTTGTCAGAAATTCGGCCGTAAGAATAGTATCGCCTTGCAAAAGCTACTTTTGGATGCATTTGTTACGAGTTGCGCCGTTTGTCAGGCTGCGCGCTTAAGGTAAAATTCAGAGTTCACCACTTTAAAATTTTTACTCATACCGTCTCACGTTTACCACTTTAGATGTTTAAAAATTCTTATTGAAAATCGCAAATCTCTTACTGTGAATGACAAAATTGTTATGAAAACTATACCAGAAGCTGTGATCTCTTACAAGGAATTTTCGACGCGCAAGGAAAATGTTTCAGAGGAGCTCATCATATTTTTGGCTAATCTATACCAGGTACCCATCCCTAAGAATACGTATTTTTTTGGAAATTAAATACTCGTTATCTATAAATAGGAAGCTGGTAAACTGAACGACTTTGTTGATATACTAACAGCAGGCTTTGCAGGCGACGACTCGCTTATTACAAATACGATTTTGGCCTTCCGCGCCGTGGTACAAAATCAGGGGAAAAATTTAACTATTACCACGCTCGAATTCATAATGGAACAAATTCTCGTTTTTCTTGTGCAAAAAGCGCGTTCCGAAGCCGAAGCTGCTGTAGCGTTTCTAATTACATTTATAAAAGTGATGCCTTCGCCGTATGTGGCTAATCATTTGGATACCATAGTAAGTATTTCATTAACTTATTTGCTTTAGTTATATAGAATTCATATTCAAAAATTTAAATTCTTTAGATGAAATCTCTATCTGCAATGTCCAAAGATACCAAACGTTATTGCCGTATACAAATTGGGTATTTGTTAAAGAAGCTTTGCAAGCGGTTCACAGCTGAAGAGCTAATTAAATTTGTGCCTGGTGATGATGAAGTAACGCATCGGCGCCTGAAGAAAATACGAAAGCAAATGCGTCGTGAAAATAGAAAGCAACTGAACGAAAAAGATAAGACCGATGACGACGATTCGGAGAATGAATTCGTCGCTGGGCTGGAAAAGAAGAGCACAACGTAGGTTAAAATATCCCTTTAAAAGACCGTATTTATTGTAAATGCATGCTTGCAGCATTGATGACATATTGGCAGATTCCGATTCAGATTTGCCAGAAGATATGAATGCGGATAATGGCGATCATAATAAGGCTGAGAAAAGGAAACCGAAACGCAACAGCACTTATATACGTGAAGATCCAGAGGATATTGTCGATTTGGCTGACATTAAGTCGATAGGAAATGTGCTAAGTTCGTACGAGTAAAAGTTATTAAAAATATATTTGTATATATATATATATTTTTTCCATAGCAAACCGACCAGATGAAGCCGCAAGTGCTGCTGGTAGCACCAAATCCAAGAATAGGGATCCGAATCGTGGTTTTAAAACCGCCGAGGATGGAAGACTGATTATAAGTGATAAAGCATTGCGCGGTGCTGGTGGTGATGACAACAGCAGCAGCAGCGGCGAAAGTGGCGATGATGATGACGAGGCAATTGAAGCTAAACGAGCGCCTAAACGCGGCATGGAAGTGGACTCTAGTGATGGTATGTCTACCATGATTATATTAAGTAGTCATAAAAAGTGATTTACTCTTATTATCGTACTCTGTAATACGGAAACAAAAGAGGAGGAACTGCCAGCTACAAGCCGCAAACGTAAAGCTACCGATGCGATTAGCATGCGTTCGGGTAAGACTTCAGCTTCGAAATATGTAGCCGGTGGCAAAGGTATTCATCGGCCCTTAGGCGCCGCCGGTAGTGACGCGATATCAATGAAATCCGGCTACTCTGCAAAGTCGGCCAAATCTGGCAAATCTACAGCGGTTTCAGCCTACGCCGGCAGCGAGTATACAACTAAGAAAGCTAAAGGCGATATGAAGAAGAAGGGCAAGCTCGATCCCTTCGCGTACATACCACTAAGTCGAAATACGCTAAACAAAAGGTAAGTTATTCAACGGTAATTATACTAAACGTTCCTGATTTAACAAAAATATATACATTTTTGACAGAAAACGAGCAAAACATGCGGGCACATTTAAGAATATCGTAAACGGAGCACGGAAAGGTGCGCTGAGAGGCGTTAAACAAAGAGTCGCTAAGCCTAAAAAACAATAAGCTAATAAAACGAATGCAATAAACTAAGGCTATGTATGTATGTGTACATAAAGATTATATATGAAGTAAGCTACAGTTACTACTGTTTCTAGTGAGAGTTATAAATCAAAAGATTGCATAAAATAAAGCTAAAAATTACTATTTAAACTTTAAAAGCAGATAGCCTCTATGTTTAATGATTTTATTTTTTAGTTAGCTTATACAATTTATGTAAGTTAAAAATACTTTAGTCAGTTCACCTGAGTTTAAAAGCTTATATTCTGAGGCTTTTGGGTATTAGCACCCAATCAACAAAATTTTTCATACGATTTGGGTACATTCAAATTTTTGAGCACTCAAATAGTTGTGTTGTTGAGTTTTCGTTTTGAAAGTATTGTTTTTCAATATGTGTTTGCCGCCACTCGCCCTTGGGATCGGGTCCAGCCATTGTGTCTTCGTAAAAATGCATTTTATTTTGTCCATCAATAAGTATAACTGTGTGTGTACGACTGCCGTACCCAGCGGATGGCACGCTTACGTTCAATGCACTCAAATATTCACCCCAATTGGGTGCGCGTCGTGCCAGCTCTGCATCTGGCCAAAACTTGTGTTCACATTTTAGTAAATTCTTTAAATTTGTGACAAGATCTGCTTGCATGTTATGCATAGCCTCAGTTGGTGCTGTTGCCAGCTTACTGTGAAAATCCTCTACAATGTTCTGAAAGCGTTGACGACCATTGATAACCTTTTGAAACGGTGCCGAAGCTAGACTGTTGCCGAACCCATAGCATTTAGCCTCAGCGAAATGTTCCAAACCAGGTGGTGTATTGCTCAGCAACAGGATATTCGCTGGTGCTTTTGAGCTGATAAAGGGGAAAAATATGAACGTTATTTTGAAAATTTTCTTAACAGAAACTTGCTTTACTAACCCGATTTCGATTGAAACAAAATTAAAAGCGCTGTACTTTGTACACTCGCTCAACAGTTCGCTATTGTAACCTTGTATGTTGCAATCATCCTTAGAGGCAGCAAAATTCGAAACAATCATACCTCGGCCTAGCAAAAAATGTTCATTGTGTAGTAAAGAAGATGTGTCTGCAGGCTTGATGATTCTTGTTGTGTCAGCCTTATAGTCGTTATGATTGGGGTATATTATATTATGGTTTTTAGCTACACATTCGCCATTAACTATTATTTTAATATAGTTGGTATTCAGTATTCAAAAAGGTAAACGAAGAAAGGAATCATGCATGTTCATTTGGACGATAAGTTTAACAGAAATGTATGTATGCAAAATATGTAAGCAAATAAATATGTTTGTAACCAATAAGATGTCAATGATCCGTAGTGAGCAAAGTACAAAGGTCAACAACACGTTACTGTCATATACATACATAAAATAATTATCACTTCTCACCCACAGCATTCCTCGGTTTAGGCTCTCCTGTCAAATTAAGTAGCGCTCCTACTTTGAATACGCCGCCATGGCCACCAATTGCCAGCCAAGTGCCACCTTCACGCCCAGGCTCTAAGTCAATGCCTGAAAACAGCATATTTAAGTAAAGCATTTCGTACAAAATTTCCTTTCATTGATGCGTAGCTACAAACAAAATGTATTTAATACACCATGGCTACAAACCTCCATAAACATGCTCTGCATTAGCCCACTTTGCTGCATCCTGTGTATCGCGCGCATAGAATTCATCTCGATTAGAGGCTAATATAAGTTTGTATCCACCAGGGTTTGGATTTGAGTTCACATAGATAAATATCACACACATATTTTTTATAATTCTAGTATTCTAATGTCGCTAATCTAGCCGATGCAGCACTTTCCGTCGTACGTGTCAATGCAGCTACTGAATCACAGACAGCTCCTAATGAAAACAAATGTTAAATCTTTGCATTTGCATAAACAACAAGTGCTACCACTATAGATTGTCAATTACCCACTTAAAAGCAATACTTATCACCTTATTTCTTATCTAATCGCACAGGCAAAGCCACAGTGGTAATCATTAGTTGCTAAAACAAAAATAATCCAATCGGAAAGTAAACAATTGAAGCTGGAAAACTTTTTGTTTGTGTCGTTTGTCGGCAGTGTTGTGTGACAGCAAAAAAAAAAGGCTAAGTTGTCCTCTTTAGTGTTAGTAACACTGCGTTTACATAAGACAACTTGAGACAAGACAATTGAGAATGTGTAGTAGTTGTCAAGTTGTTGTGTAAAGTAGGCGTCCAGACCATTATAAAAACAATGGCCCGTAGTCATAGTCAAAATAAAGTCGACTTTAAAGTTAGTTGCAGCTTTTTTGACAGATATCCCATTGAAAATTATGTCAAAAAGCTGCAACTAACTTTAAAGTCGACTTTATTTTGACTATGACTACGGGCCAATACATTTTTCAGCAGCCGCCTTTAGTGTCGTTATTATTTACTAAAATATCCAAACACAAACCACTTTTTCGTAATTCTGCGATTTTTTGCGGTTTTGTCTTGCCTCTTCCTCTCAAATTAACCAAGACGTGACCGAATTGTCCAATTTACTGTCCAATTCACTGTCTTCGAAAAATCAAAGAAAGTGAAGAAGACAATTGTCTTCGTGTTTGTGGCTTTTGGCTTGATAAAATTGTCTCATGTAAACGCCGGGAAAGCACCATATTTCCGTCTCAAAATCTCAATAATAGGTTTTTTCCTACAAGCCGGGCAACCCTGCGAGTTAAAAATGTCAGACGAAAGCAGAAATAAAGAAACCAGTTGAGTGCATAGGATTAGGGGTGGAGATATTTGCTACCATCGATGTTTTCGATGTATTAATAGAAAACATCGATTTAACATCGATTGTTGTGAAAAAATAGGTCGTTTAAAGGCAAAATTAAGTTGTTACTTGAAGTTAAATGTAGCGATTTCGACAGATAACCCATTAAAAACTACGTCAAAAAGCCGCAAGTAGCTTTAAGTATGAATTTAAATTTGACTATGAATACGCCCTAATAAGTTATTACAAATAAAATAAAACAAAAGTACCTATTTCCTTCCATGAAAGTAATATATATGCGTTCCAAATATTAACCATATCGGACCATAAATACGGGTATTTCAAACATCTCTAAACCTGTGCCACCTAGTGGATTAATTCGTCCTTCATATTACACTGCCATCGGGGTTTGACCTAAGTTTAAAGTCCCAAGTCTCTAGCTCATCGGGAAGTTGGGTTAGAATTGACAATAAAATTCAAGGAGATATATGTATGTAAGGGAAGTTAAATAAAAGCTAGTAAAAACGTAACATTTTTATTCACTGAGATTAACATAAAAGTATTAAAGAGAGAACGGCGGCCGCTAAGGTGTAGTGGCTCTGCAGTGCCTAGGTTCAAGCCCTGGTCATAGCAACATCACAAAAAAATATAGAAAAGGTTTTTTCTTAACAGTTTTCGCCCCTCGGCAGGCAATGACAAACCTCCGAGTGCATTTCTGTCAAGAACTTTTTCTTCTTCTCATCAAAATACAATCGCCGTGTGGAGTCGGTGTAAAACTCTAGGTCCACAAATCGGTGAGAAGCTCGGCCAAACACTAACATATGTGTAAGCGCTAATCTAATATTATTATTATTAAAGTTTTAAAGAGATAAACGATTGTTTTTTGAAAGTGTTAAAAAATATTTTGATTTTTGTTTTGAAAGGTTATAAGCTACAAACTAATCAGCCTTATCATGAGTTTCATTTTCCCCGAACCGGTTCACTTTTCACTCTTGGTTTCCATAGTTTTACTATGATCAGCTGATTTTGTGTATGTGTTACGGCTTCTATGTCAAATTGAAAAATTTTGTTTGAATTTCCACACACAAACTTACAGATTTTGACAGTTTATGCCGCCAAAGCAAAAACAAAATACATGTAAATTTTTGTTTTTGCTCTCCAGCTACCACCTTATTATTATTCGCCTTGTACAGGATAAGGCAGAATGGCTGCATTTCTTTATTCATTCTGAACGTTTGGAATAAACTTTTTTGTTTACTTATTCTTTAGAACGTTCCTGATGATATGTTAACGTATATTTCAAACGCATTCTCTTTATTCCGGTTGTGAAATGGGATTATCCGGAATGTATAAAGAAACGCAGCCAATATTTCATTTTATATGCGCAGAGGTGTAAATAAGAAACATCGATAGTCGCCATCAACCATCGATGTTTAGCAAAAAAATCGATATATCGATAGTGCAACGATGTTTTCTCCACCTCTAAAATTGATGTGAAACGAAAATCAGTTTTCGGCATAGAAATTGGACATTTTCAATCATCAAACTTTATTAAAAAATGCAAATTAAATCTTTTAATAAAATATTTACTGAAAAAACCAATATAAATTGTCAGAATTTAAGGTAAAACATGGACATTGTAATGGCGTTCCATTTAAACTAGTTCCACGAACATGTGTGCGTGTTAAGAAAAAATACAAATTCACTAATAAACAGCAAAAAAGGAAATGAAAACGGTAATGAGCAAAACGTGTAATACAGAAAAATTGCTAAAAATAGTGACGAATGCAGGAACAAAAAATAATTGTGTAAACTAAAAAGTTCTACTAGTTCTTGGTGATTTGTAAGGAAAAATACAAGTTTTATGCTATCAATTTGATTGAATTTAAGAATTATACTAAGTACTGTGTTTCACAATACTAGGTGTCGTAGTATCGCTGGGGGGAGATTCTGGAACCAGTTAGCGACAATTTGACCACTGAAATTTATGTACAAAAAATTTAGCAACTGCAGTTAAGTTTACCGGATTAAACTTTAAGATACATTTAAAAGGGTTTTATTAAAATATTGTTTGACTTTAAAGGGGTAAAAATGCTTTTAAAGTGCGCAAAAACCACTGGGAGCAGTGCCGCCAGCAGCTCCAGTCCTTCCACTACGGCTAATGCTCGTGTAACAGGTTTGTCACTAAATATTAAGTTTATTGTTTTACAGATTTGAATGAAATATTATCTTATATAAGAATACCGGGAAAATCAATTACACTTTTTAAACTATCCACGTAGCAGAAAACTAGAGGTAGAAGTGCAGGTTCCGTTCACTTGCCGAAAAGCCATCAAATCAGTGTTTGAATACCCAGCTTATATTTTATGGTACACCACTCTTTTGTTACTTATATATAAAATACCTGTTAATGTTTCCAAATTCTTCTAGAGCATTTTGAATTCAGGAGACACAACAAATCCGGTCTTGCCGGCTTTATCGCAGCTTGGCGTAACAGTTGATCAATGAAGCTTACATGTAAATGATTAAAACTTCTTATTTAATCCACTCTTCCTATATTTCATATTCGTCTTTATTCAGTCTATGATTTACAATCTTACAGACTTGAAGTAGGCTAAAAGTATTAACGGTGACTAGTATATGTGCAATTACGAAAATAGGTTTCAAGAGATGATTTAAAAAGACTTCTTGGAAACGAAAAGTCGATATCTAAGCTCTTTGATATATTGTTAAATTCCACAAGGCCTCGAAAAATAGGCGCAAAAGATGAGTAGTTAGTCTTAACGGCAGGAAGGTAAAAGGGGATGTGAGAGCGAAGAGTTCTGAGAGGCACCTTAAAGGTAACCTGTTTAAGAAGAGATGGGCAGTCAATGGGCCGTATGAATAAAAATAAGCAATTGCTTTTTCTTAATATTTCAGACCTTTTACTCGATTTATTCAAACAAAATTGAAGTAACAGGTATGAAATTTTAAGAAAAAGCAATTGCTCAGTTTTTATTCATACGCCCCAATGGAGCCAGAGATAAGATCGAAGACGAATAAGAGTAATTGGGTATGCCTTCTATTTTCCAATGATAGCAAATTTATTAGTTTACACCGGGAGTAATATGAGGGAATCTGAGAAGTTAAGAGAGGCGAGGGCAAATCGAATAAACACCTTTTGAACTCGCCTCAATCCATATGGCGCTTGTAGCATTTATTTCTCTTATTTTTCAAATTTTTTAGAGTGACAGAGTACCAGGGTAATTTATGAGGCTTGGAGGGTAAAGCATCCAGTTGCTCAGAGAAGACTTCAGACATAATGCAAAGATGTTTCATAACAGGCTAACCTAATATTCACGCACGCCGCCAATTTATTGTCAAAAATTTCTCATGCACATGCAACTTGTATGAGATCAACCGAAATTGAACGGCGTGCGTATGAAGCTAACTCAAATTCCAATTTTTGTTCTGCGTGACATTTTGATTTGACGTTTCGCTCAATGAAATCAAATGCAAACGCATGCAAGTCAATTTCGGGTGCCGCAAAAAAACAAATTCGACGGCATGCGTACCAAAACGCAAGCCGCGAATATTAGGTTAGCCTGTAAGAGGCATTAACATATTTTGAATTGAAGATATTGACGTCGTAATTTACATCACGAAAATTGTAGGAAATCCTATTATTTTGCCTTAAGGGAAGCTTATCAAAAAACTCTAAAGAAACAATAAGGAGATTATGACACATTTGAGAATAACAGATCGGAGTCTTACATTCAGAGAGATTAGATATAAAATTTTCGTCTACAAACACTAGATCTAATAATTTAGATAACTTATTGAATATGCAATTAATTTGCATAAGATTAGGGCTAAAAAGACTATTAATAAAGTTTATTTCATGTGAACGAGTAACGTTGGTTGGGGTAAGGCGCCCCGAGTTTTGAAAGCATGTCCAGTTAATGCCAGGGAGATTGAAGTCGCCAAGAATACAAAGATTACAATTTCCATTACTTTCATAGATGTGTGTGATATTCTCTATGTGATAGTTATATAACTCATCTGAACTGTTAGGTGGGACATATGATACACAGATAAATAAAGAGCCGAACGAGCCACACATAATTGGTCAATTAAAGTTTCGTGGTTGAGCAATTCAAAAAATGACGACCTTAAGCTACGCCTTAAAGCAATTAGTACACCACCCCTTTTGAAGTTGCCAGTGTTCTCAGCATCACGGTCTTTCCTATAAGTCTGGAAAATGTTGGGATTGTATAACACTATTTGGAACTTCCTTGGTTAGCTTCTGGTTGAAAAAATCGAAAGAGCCGCACAATGATATCAGACGGCCACACATTAAAGTTCATGCTCCGAAGACACAAGTTCATTTTTTTTACTAATTTGTAGCACGTAAGGTGTGTACTATCGATCTTTGCATGTGTAGATACATACGCAATAGGGTTTTCCTCAGATACAGACGGTTTAAAGGAGGAAATGTGCAACCATTTCTTCTTAATGACCACCTCGAGATCTGTTTTATTATTACGCCCATGAACAATGTTTATGCGTTTGGGCCTATTTAAATTTATATGTATATGTACATATACATTAGCGAACACAAGGGGTGGGT
The DNA here is from genome assembly GCF_013731165.1 of Rhagoletis pomonella. Lineage (NCBI taxonomy): Eukaryota > Metazoa > Arthropoda > Insecta > Diptera > Tephritidae > Rhagoletis > Rhagoletis pomonella. The sequence continues at coordinate 28,077 of NW_023459401.1, read as the reverse complement.
TTTAGGGTTCGGTTTTCTTGAGAAATTTTAAAAGTTTAACTGCGAATGAAAACATTGTCCTAAGAAAGGAGAATTGTAGGTAGTAAGAGTTATAATCCCTAAGCGCAACCGAAGGCCGCCTACGCATAAAGAATTTATGCCCCACTTCTCCGGCAACACATAGTCCACGTAATTTTACCGTTAAGCAACGGTAATTTTTACCGTGGATCTACGGTAAAAGTTACCGTGGCGCGTGTGTGTAGACACTGCCCCTAAAAATATGCAATGCATACTCACTGTTGCTTTTTAAGGCCAGTATGCAGCTCTCAAGGAAAGCATAAACTCTATACATATAGATATAAGTTGCGTTCCCTAACTCACAAGTTACAAGAATTTACAGGAATTTACCAGAAAGCGTTCCCGTACTCGGTTCTCTGGCTTCTTGCTTTTGGACAGTTTGGTTTTAACCAGGGTTGCCACTGAAAAACGCTCATTTGCATACATATGTACATACATATAATATGAAGTATGTATGTACATATAGATATTGCTACCTAAAGGTGAACGGTTGCAACGTCCAGTTTTTTACCTCCCTTTTATTAGCTACTACTAATAAAAAAGATGACTCAAGTTGATTATAGCTTTTGTAATGTTATTCCTAACATTCGCATTGCGAAAATTCGCATTCGCACATTCGAATTCCGAAAATTCGTACTCGCGAATGTAAAAAATATAACATTCGAAACATCCCTAATATGTACATACATACATACGTATGTATTACATATTTAGGGACTTCACACGGTGTCGTATACTGTCGTATTGTTATATTTTGTAAACTTTAAAAGCTTAAATAAATGCTTAGAGGACTTGAAACCACAACCAACCATTTTTTAACACCGAAAATTCATAATATGACTCTTTAGGTACCTTGCGAACGCCCTTCATATATATTTAGCCGTTTGAAGTTTACGACATACATACAACTATACGAGTGCATAAAACACCTATAAGCTCGCTAATTATGTCTTGTTAAATGTAAACATTTTTCGAGAAAAATGATATCTTACATAATATGTACGTATGTATTATGTACATATGTATTTAACTACTAAAGAGTGCACAAATTTGTTTGTTTTTCAAGAGAGGAAAGCAGCATAGAAAAATGATCATTCATAAAATGGAGATATATAGATTGCTTTTACATTAAATAAACCATATTTTATATGTATCCATTCATTCATATGTTATATCTATCTCTTTAATGGTCTGCAGCAGGGATGTTGCGAATGTGGAATTTTAGACATCCGCGGATGCGAATGCTGATGCGGATGTTTAAAAGCCAACATCCGCGGATGCGAATGCGAATGCGGATGTCAAATATTTTTAAGAAATAATTTTGGTGAGTACATTAAGGGATTTAGGTAAATTTAAATAATATTTTTTTATTTAGTACTTCAATTAAAAAATTGGAACATTGTATTTAAAAAAGAGTAATTTTGCTGCCTTTTCGGATTACAGCCTGTTTGCTAACGGGTAGTAAATCAAACCTGCGCCACTAAATAACTACTCGCTCGAGGCGACAAACTTGAAAAACTTGAAACTTGACAAAATTGTAAATTCTTTTCGATTGACGCTGCACCAGTTGAGAGGACTTTCAGTTATATTTCTTTTTTTATTGCGGTGCAACAATTCCTTTTTGGGAATTGCATCGGGGCTGCAAATGTCGGATGTATCCTCCTGATTTTCATCTTCACAATCTAGCATCATGACAAGATCGTTGTTTAAACACTGTTATGTTCCAATTTGGGGCACCAATTCCTTTGGTTCTTTCAGAATTTGGATTACCTGTTACGTCATCAGCGTTTTTCGACTTTAGTTTTTGTAACTCATTTTTAATCCTGTCTTCTGTGACTGGTTTGAAAAATGTGCGCTTATAGCGCGGTTGTGAATAGGTGAATATGGCAAATAAATAGTTATTTTCTAAGAATGAAAATTTCGAAGAAAATTCTGTTTTGAAAGTCGTGGCTGCCAGCAGAATTGATTTAAAATCTTGTTATTTTGTTAAAAAGACACCCCGTTTTTTATAATAATTTGAATTATTGGAATCACGGACGATGGAGGTCTCAGATCTGCTTAGTTCCCGGGTGACTTCTTGGAAAGGTTCACCTGTAATGAATAGCTTGTAATTAGTGCTTTTATTAGCTGAGCTCGACTTTTCCTAGTTGCAGGCAGTCACAATTAATTACTCACCGCTGTCGGTACCATAAGCCATCAAATCCGAATGAGGCGAATGAACGCAAATTTTCAACATATGTATCGTTAATACTATTTCACATTGTCGCTGAAATGCAAAAAACCACAACTAATAAATTTTTGTATTGCCTAAAACGATGTGGGGACTTATGATTCGGGGAAATGCATCATAATCAATCAAAAAGTTAATTTTGGATTTTTAGTTAGTTACGTCTTTTTGTATTTCAGCGACGATGTGAGTTAAGCGCTTTCCATACTATAATAACGATATACATATTACATGCCAAGTTCCACTCCACAATAGATATAAAATTCACCTTGAATTAATTCTTATTTAATTTGTGAACTCGGCTGTCGACTTATTTACATATTATTTCATCTTTATTTCGATGTGTGCTAATTTTGACAATTTACACAAAATTAAAATAAATGTTTTTTGTTTTCGAGCTGAAAGACTAATAAAATGAAACACGGAACTTAAGAATAATAAGTTTTATGAGAAAAAAATAATTACACTTTTCTGAGAAAAAGTAGAAAAAAACTAGCGATGCATCCAGTTTTTTCAACAGACCTTTGACAAATAATATTCAATAGTTACATAATTCTTACCTAATTAGAGGTAATCTTTTAACGCGCAAATAGTCTACTCTCTTTATAGCGAGCCGTTGAATATTTCCGCTGGAAATACCTACTATTATCTTACTCTTTGACTTTAAATTACGAAAGAAGGTCGACGTAGGGTACAGTCTTAACCTAGCATCTCCACAGGCAAAAAAATGTTGGCTAAAATTTTTTGTTTGCCAGGTATACGTGTTATCAGTGCACTTGCACAATATTCGCATTCGCAAAAGCTCCGCATTGATTATTGCGAATGCGAAAGCGAATGCGAATGTTAAAATTTATGCGGAAGTTCCGCGGTTGCGAATGCGAATGCGAATATTCGCCACAACCCTGGTCTGCAGATAACGCACGCTATATATACATATGTACGAGAAAGTATTTACTTTTTGTAAAAACAATTCATAACAAGTAATTATTAATTGACGTCAGTGGTACACACGACCGTGTAAATATGTACATATATGAATATTTACTGTATATTACACTGCATCACTCCCCATACAAAAAACAATCGGTACTGTGTTTCCATTGGAATCATAAAATCTATTATATTTTAAGTCGTCCACTAAAATATTTCGGAAAAATATTAAAATTTACGTGAGCTGGACCGATTTGAAAATACTTTCAAAAAAGGAGTTTTCTTATGAATAAAAATAGTTTCTTAAAGTTATAAAAAATCCCCTCAAATGACCAAACGGTTTAACGTTAAAAAATTTGCATAAAAATATTAAAAAAAAATTCTCAATGGAATCGTGCCCAGTTATTAAAGTTTTTCGTAAATAAATATTTGAAAAAAGTAAAAACAAACAGCATTAAAAATCTCATTATTACGATTCCGTTGAAAAGATTTTTAAATATTTTTATGCCGATTTTTTAAGCTTCATCTGTTTTGTCATCTAAGGGTAGTTTTTTCAAAAAGTTTTTGAAGAAACTATTTTTACTGTATTTACCGAATTTCTAATAGATCTGATCCAATACTTTTCGTGTAAAATCCTGTAAAAATGTCAAACATCAAAATTACTCTCTGAAGTGAGAGTAAAAAGTGAGTAACAACAAAAAGCACGGGAACAAAAAAAGCATTTTTCCTGTAAAAACGTCAACCAGTGATCGCTTGACACTTTTCATGATCTTACCAGAAAAAAAAGTTCGGGTAAAATCTTGCAACTTCATTCTCTACACAACTCTCCAAAAATCGCTCTCATTTACAGGATTTTGGAGGAATTTGGAGTACGGGATAATTTTTCCTGAAACTTCGTGTAAAGTTCGTGTAAAACCTGTAAGTTCATGTAGTACAGGATCAGAGCTAATGTATGTCGTGGAAACAGGGTAATTCACGAATTACTTAGCGAATCACGTAGAGAGTGAATCACGAATCGTGGAAACATCGTGCAACTGCCTCTCTCCGTATGACGTACTCAAATTCATTAATAAACGTTTACTTCTACCTGGACTTTGTAACTTTTGTTCAACTCACAATTTATGACACTAAAAGAGTCCGCAATGAGTCAGTCTGGTTGACTGGTCTAAGAATCATATATTTATAACGAATGAACGATTCATTTTTGACTCATAAATTCTGAGCACTCAGGAATTGATTAAAGGGATTATCCAGTTTTTGTTTGGTGGGATATGTTAAGTGTATGTTTAAGTACACACTTGAATGTATATAAATCTTCAATGAAAAATACAAACTTATTTATGTACATTAGATTGCATCACTCCCCATACAAATAAAAACCGGCACTGTTTTTCCATTGGAATTATAAAATCTATTATATTTTAAGAAGTCCACCAAAATATTTCGGAAAAATATTAAATTTAGTTTCTTAAAGATGTTTTTTGAAAAAATCTCCTCAAATGACAAAACGGTTTAAGTTTAAAAAATTTACATAAAAATATTGAAAAAAAAGTAAAAATAAATTTTGAACGGAATCGTAAAAATGAGATTTTTGATGCTGTTTTTTTAACTTTTTTCAAACTCTTCCGATTTAGACTTATGAGATCTCAGTAGAAAGAAATTTTCCCACCCTTTTTATTTCTTTGCTAATAAGCTCATTCAAAGGATGAAAGAGAAAGGTAGGATGAACGAAATCATTCAAAGTTGAATTAAGGTGTGTTGGTATTTGAAAAAATTTGGACACGAATGACTTGTTTTGCACATAAATAAAATTAGTGGGAAAATACCTTTCTACCGAGATCCCATAAGTCTAAATCGGAATAGTTTTGGCCCAGTTATTCAAGTTTTTCGTTAATCAATCTTTGCAAAAAGTAAAAAAACAGCTACAAAAATGTCATTCTTACGATTCCGTTGAAAAGATTTTCAAATATTTTTATGCAGATTTTTTAAGCCTAGTCTGTTTTGTAATCTGAGGGGACTTTTTTCAAAAAGTTCTTTAAGAAAATATTTTTATTCATAAAAAACTCCATTTTTTTCAAATCGGTCCAGCTCGCTTAAATCTTAATATTTTTTCGAAATATTTTGGTGGACGTCTTAAAATATAATAAATTTTGTAATCCCTGCGGAAAAACCGCAACTTTTTTTGGTGATGCAGTCTAATGTACATACATCAGTTTACATACATACATACATACTACGTGGTTAGAGTTTAAAGTTATAAAATATATGTATAAATATACACATAAATATTTATTTAAATTATTAGGGTAACCCATAAACATACATACTTACATACATACATAGATAATCTTCTCGTAAAACTCAATGAGGTAATCACGATAAGTCGATTAAGATGCTGAAATCCTTGTGATCGTTTATTACTATTCCATCACACGCTATGTTTGTGTTGCTGGTGCATACATCTGTGTTGTTGGACATTGTATTGTTGTAGTCTAATATTTTTCCCCCCAAATTAGAAGATCTTAAAATTTACAAAAGTCGACGGAACATTGATTTATTAAATTCCAGAGGCAAATGCTCAGACCCCTTTCATGTTTTATTATTAGTAGTCAACAGGAACCGTTAAATAAATACCAAGATTTTTATTTTTAGATTATTGTAAAATTGTTACTTTTTAATTTAAATTTTTTTTTCGATGAATTATAATCATTAAATTTGGGTATTAATTTTTTCGATCAAATTGGATCGTTAGTTTGTGATTTTTATCTTTATTTTTGATAATTTTTATCCGTTATGATGGAGACTGCGTTTTTATGACCGATTCAAATTCGTTGTAAAAAATTAAATCTGAAAATACCGGGTATAATATCGATCTCTGACCGCCAAAATAACGTAAGCGACATTTTTCCCAAAATTTTCTTTTTGATGCAGAAATGCATCTAGAGGCTCTAGCAATATTTCTGCATCAAAAAGAAAATTTTGAAAAAATGTCGCTTACGTTATTTTGGCGGTTAGGGCTCGATGCTTTATATGATCGACAAAATAAAGATTCAGAAAAACACTTAAATTTGATCGGAAAAATAGAAATTCAATTATGAAGGTTAGATGACCCCATTACCACCATATATTTAAATTCTAATAGGTTTCAGTTTGACGGTCCGGATTTTCATAAAAACATACAGCGAGTATATTTTTAACCGAGGAGGTTATCAGTTCGTCGGAATATTTTTTTATTTTTTTTATTTTTTCTTGTTAGTCTAATAGTGTCAAATGGGTTTTATGCAATGTTTAGCGATCGGGACAGTGCTTACAATTTTGAAAAAACTTTCGACCACTGGCTTTCCAGAGGGTGGTGCTTACAATTTTGACAAAACTTTCGACCACTGGCTTTCCAGAGGGTGGTGCATCTTTCAAATGATAATTACCGAAACGGAATCGAAGAACCCAAAATTGTGCGTCTCAATATAAAGACCATAACATTTTCACCTGCCTTTTTATCGGGTTATTTGTGTTATATGTATGTTTATTTTATAGTTTATAACAATCAAATACACTGAGGAATAAAAATCTTTAATCAGGAAGGTGTGAATGCATTTTTTGTTGTTGTTAATTAAGACAATTATCAGTTTGAAGTTTTAGATGAAATTTTTTCCGAATCTGACTTTGTGTGAGAAATTTTGCAAAACTTGATTCTTTTTTCTTACATATTGATGCTTTGCGTGATCAATGTAATTTGTCGGCACTATTGTCTGGCTATCTTTTATTCAAAGCTATGGACTTTTGACAAAACAACTTATGTAATTTAATAAGGTTTGGTTTTAGTTGGAAAAATAATGAACTGCCTCACAAAAAGTGTTTATTTTTATCATGCTTTAATTGAAATGCTGTTTTAAACTACAGATTTTGTTTAATGGCAAAAATAATGTATAAACTAACCCAACAATTTAGTGCTTTGCAGAAAAAATTGTTGAACTGGATATTCGTTATTTTGCTAAATGTCGGCAGATCTACATATGTGTAAGCCAACATACATATCGAGCCCTAACCGCCAAAATAACGTAAGCGACATTTTTTTTAAAATTTTCTTTTTGATGCAGAAATATTCCTAGAGCATCTAGATGCATTTCTGCATAAAAAAGAAAATTTTGAAAAAAATGGCGCTTACGTTATATTGGCGGTTAGGGCTCGATGTATGTTTACATAGTCAACCTCTTAAATTGCATGTTATGATGGGTATTATTTGCTAGCTATATAAGTACATACATACATTTGTATATACATTAGGGTGCTCAAAAAAAAAATGCATGTGAAAAAGTAAAGTCGGAATTTAAATGCTCTCGCCCCCTAAGATTGTTCTATATCGAAATAAATTATAGTTTAAAAAACTAAAACCTCCCTATTATAATTGCCATTCGTACTGTCATCAGGTAGAATAGAAATTGCTGCATCTTTTAGGCGCATCAATATTACATAGTTACATCCCGAGCTAATAAAAGGAAGGTAAAAAAAACTTTACCCCTGATTTTTTATTTTGAAACAAAAAAATATTTAGAGGTCGCTACAAGCGCTCAAAGTATTCCATGTATTTTATATATGGGATCCATTTGGGGTTCTTAGGGGTCTTATAAAAATAATTAATAATAGAAAATGGTTAACTAAAGAATTGGGTATTGTTATTCTATGTAAGTCTCCTGAAGAGAAACGAAGAACGATCGAAAATATTGATTTTCAAGAATTCCATACCATTTCTACGAAAACTTGTTTTTTCGCCATAAGTATAAAATACATACGCACAAGGAAAACTTTGAGCGCTTTGAGGACCCCTAAATATTTTTTGATTTCAAAACAAAAAAAAAACGGGTATAATTCTTTTCGGTATATAACAATCCTGGGGGTGAGAGCATTAACTTTTACTTTTTTTGGACCACTCTAATATACATACATACATATATACTCGTACTATATTAATTTCTTTGTATGATCAGTTTTTTTCTTTAATTCTTTATTTTGATTTTTTATTACTGATTATTGCTAAGCAAAGTAACTTCCCTACCTATCTAGTGTGACTACAAATCAGGTCTTACCGCATTTAATTTGCTATCGACTCCCATTGAAGAGTGAAAAAAGATTTTAATTCATGTGAATTTCATATATTGTATGTGGACTGTCCCAGTGGGAAAATTTAACGAATCGTAATCGAAAAAGTAATCAGTAAAACAGCCGTTTTCACATTCGAAAATGCATTGTTTTTCCCCCGGCGATGTCCTAAGAAAAGTGGGGCATTAATTTTTGCATTACCAGTAATGCAGGAATGAATGTGATTTAATATGAATTTTTTGTGACTTTTTGGATACATTAGAATTAAATGCTGATTACATATTAAATAGTAATAGAACCTAGAACTCATAAGAAATACATTACATTACTTATAAAAAGGGAACGGATTTTATGGAAATTGCCTTTTTTTCTGCTAAAGAGATATAGTATATTCGATTAAGAATGTCCACGATTTAGCTTTCGCTGATTCCATATATACACATTTGATGTTGCCTTTTTTAAGATATTTGCCTTTTTTTTGCCTTTTTTAAGATATTTGCCTTTCTTTGCCTTTTGTACCTTTAAAAAGTTATTATAGCATTTACAATTTTTTTTAAAGATAAAAAAAATATACACATGCCCATGCGGCTTATAGAAGCGCAGGCACCTCTTGCCAAATTGGTGTTGGAAAAATTCAAAGACGTTTTCTCAGCTAACGTAGGCTTGGTGACAATAAGGGGTGTGGATAAAATTGTAAAGGGCGAGGAAAACGCCCTTATTCCTGATAATATGAACGTTTCAAACGTTCCATATTTAAATTGGGCTCCACTTGTATCAACTTACGTCGAGCGCACATTTAGTACATTCAAGGCTTTTCTTCGCGAAAATCGAATCGAAACTTCAAAATGCATCTTGTGGTTCAATGTCACTACAACTATACAGATTAAAGTTTTATGAGTTAGAAACTCGAAACGATAAAATAGTCAAAGATTCAAAGTACAAATTTTTCATATAATGAAACTAGTTCATAGTTTTTCTCTTTTTACTTGTAATATAAACATTTCTAAAATAAATGTATTTTTTGATTGTTCTTCGTATTTTCTGTCTTTTTTGCTTTTTTTACAATACCTTGTGCCTTTTCCTGCCTTTTTCGATATTTTGTTTTACCTTTTTTTGCCTTTTTTTGCAATACCTTTTGCCTTTTCCAGCCTATTTCGTTATTTTAATTTGCCTTTTTTATAGGTTTCTAGGTCCTAAAAACCCGTTCCCTGCTTATCACGCATGTAATGCATTACTACTACTACTATTTTCCACTGGGATTACGTTGTTAAATGCCTGTTTATGTGTGCATATGTACAGCGTCGGAGAAAATAATGGAAACAAGCGAATTTTCTGCAATTTACATATCATAGACCAAACAACCCAGTTGGTAAAAGTGGTAATAAATACACCTTCCAAAGGATCTTCTTCCTGATCTTTTGAAGCGATGGACCTTGGTGGGGCCAAGAAAGTAAAGGTATGGGGTTAAACCTTCGTCATAATGCATTCTCTTTTAGCTAGTTTAAGCAATTTGCTAGTCTTTTGATCTGCTATTTCCCTCAGTGGGTTGGAGAAAGCAGAGACACTGCAGCTGTTCTAGTGTGTCTTGGGGTTACCATCGTCAGATGCGTTTTAGAGGTGCGGCACAAATCTCAGCCTCCGGAAGCGTAGGTATGTGTGGGTGTTCAAGTTCAAGCTCCGGGCAAATACAGCAGCTCCCACTCCTTCACTCATTTTAGACTCGTCCGATCGGATTCATTTCTCCCACCCAACTTGTTCTATCAGGATTTTTGGACCTTTTTATTCTACTAGAATGGGCAGTTTTATAAAAAAATAACCAAAATTGAATGGAAAAAAAAATTATATGGTAAAACTAGTCAAAATATAGTGTGGCTATAATTTGTTCGACCGCTGTATGTACATATGTATACATATACAAATGTTCAAGTGCATACGGAAATGCCTTTAGCCAATGACGTAGGTTTGTCGGATTAAATTGAACTATGAATCCATCAATTACATATTATTCACTCCAATCAGATACGTACTCGTACATACATACATATGTACATATGCATGTATAATCACGGTTGCCATTTTGGCCGAAATGTATCATTTTTGGTACATTTTCTCCAGTTTGGTACACTGACACATAACTTTCAGATTTGGTACATTTTTGGAACCTGGTAAAACGAGATAATTAATACTGACATCATATATATACCTATGTATTAACTCCACACCGGTAATTGAAATTCATTACAGCATAACCAAATAGCCACTTGATCGTTTCTTGACATTTAAGTTGCGTTTCATGGTACATACATCATACGAAGCAAAACCAAGGCCATGGCAAGAAAGCATTTTTCTAATGTAAATACATACTTAATTACAATGAGGCAGTAGGAACTAGAAGGTAGTAGGCAAGAGCTCCTGGCAGGTTTAACATGCAAGGCTATTGGCTATGAGATAAGCTTTTCATCTACGTGGTGACTGCAACATTGCCTCTAGATTGCAAATGCTCTGAAAAGGGTATATCAATAATTGCACTGAAGTCCACCATCGCCAACTTTATCAAAAGAAGGAAAGTCAACGTAGCTTAATCTCGACCGGAAATTTCGAAGATTTAGTTATCGCAAGAGGGCAGATATCTAGAGTAAACCCTGAATAAAATGTTTAACTAAAACAGTGGAACTCTTCATAGAAAGAAGAATCGGGCCAGGATATATATCATGTTTGACAGTCAGGCAGCATCAAGGCTTGTAGACTATTGAAATACTATATTGATTGTTTACTTAAGCTTGCATATTAGGGAAAGGGTAGCCCTGTGGTTGATACCGGGACATGAGGGTTTTCATGGCAACGAATGAGTTGACGTTCACGCAAAACGTGGGATGCACCGGAGCCTACATAGCACAGTTACTAGGCTAGTGGGAGGATTCTCAAGCTGCCGAATGGCGAATGAGAAAGTGATATGGCAATCTAATTTAGACTACCCATAAATGAGCACTCGGAGCGGCTTCAAAATTTCACAGACTACCTGACGAGACTGCAGGTTCTGTGGCTGGAATATGTATATAGGGCCAGCACAGTAGATTTATTTACATAGGTCGCGTTTATTCGCTCAATTAAGTTTATAATAAAAAACTATTTGTCTGTTTCACAGAGTTTTTCTTCTTAAGGAAGGTATGTTTTAGCATTTTAAAATAGTTCACAAAACACGCGAAAAATTGGTTCATTAACTATGTCACCAAGGTGTATTTGTAAAATGTTTGAATAATTAAATCTAGAGCTAAAACATATTTTGGTTAATTTTTTACATTCTGGTACAGTTTTTTGTACACAAAAAAAGAGCTAAGTGGCAACCGTGTGTATAATTTGTTTGAAAGAAATCACCTAGCGCTCTCTCTCTCTCTCAATTTGTTATAATGTCAATTAAGAGAATTTTGTCTAAGCTCATACCAATGTTGCCGCTTTGAAACTAAACCCTGCCAGCAATTGGAAGAGAATTTTATCGCCTATCGTCCTGATGTCACTTCTTCGTCACTATTGGAAGTTATCAAAGCGATAGTAACTTATTTCACAAGAACAAAAAACCATTTCGGTCGCTTTTCTATCTTCTTAAAAGATGCTCGGACGATTTTTACTCTCTGAAGCTTTAAAAAATGATTTTAATTTTTTGAATTTTTTATGGAAATTGACAGAAAATACAAAATAATTTTCCAATAAAATTTCTGGTGAAAGTGGCCATTAAGGATATACTTTTTTGGTTGTTTTTGTATGAAAAAATTGTCTTGAGCTCTAGCCAAAACCATATAAATCAGAGTTTCAAATTTAGTAAAAAATTTAGGAAATTCAACGAATTTTTATTAAAATTTCGAGCTTGTTACTCTTTACAAAATTTCTGGGTACGCTATAAAACTGCCCATGCAATTTTAGTCTGTTGAAGCGCAAGTTTTAACCGGCTAAAAATTTGCGTTGATTTTTAATAATATTTTTTTTTTTACGTTTTTTTAATAACAAGAGCAATTTATGAAAACTGGCGTTGATTTTTTGACATTTGGCTGCGAATGGTCTCCCGCATTTTATTTCATAAGAAATTTACGCTTATATAGAAAATTCAAAAAATCAGTGCAATTTTTTAACCGCTTGAAACTTGTACTTCCTCTGACTAAAATTGTATGCGCTATAAAACTGGATACCCGGAAATGTTCTAAAGATTCAGATTAAAAAGCTCGAAATTTTGATGTATAAAGTTTGAAACCTTGATTAACATGAGTTTGGCTAAAGGTCAGACAATATGTTTTAGAGAAAAATAACAGAAAAAATTGTTCCTTGAAAAATGTTGAAAATATTTAAAAAAAAGTATACACGTGAACACTTGTGTAAGTCACTGCATGTAATTAATGTTACGAATATATGTAGTTACTTAAATTCAATCCACCTTAACGCGTTTTTTTTTGGCCCATCGTATTCCCCGTAATGGATTATGGAAATGTGCCCAAAATGATGTATAGGCTATTTCGGATGGTATACAAATCTTGAACATTACTGTCGTTGACTGTCAATTATGTTAATCGGCAAATTCGATAAGATTGTAAATTTACTAAAATTTTTTACAAAAAATTCTGAAATTCTGAAATTCTCCACCGTTATGGTTTTGACCCAGGCATAGATTCAACCTATTTTCAGAAAACTCAGTTTTCCCTTCGGTACCCAAAAATTATGTCAAATTTAGCTTATCATTTACATTCGTTCTTTTTATAGCCAATTTCAAATTTCATATTTTTGTCGCTTAACTTTAACACTCTTCAAAAGCATTTTCTTACCTTAGAACAAAAGCGGCAACACTGCTGATAGAATTTTTGTTTTCATTTGTAGCGCTTAAGAGCGTAAAAGAGCAACTCGAAAGTCTACATAGTTGCTGAATCGTCGGGGATTTTTATTGTTATGAGATTGAATTCCGGATTACTTAATTACCGGCTGAATTATAATTATTTAGATAATAAAAATGCAAACGTATGTAAAAAAAAGTTAAATAAATTGCTTACTAAGTAGGTATCTATAGTTGAATGTGTATCTTTTATCGATTGTTAACACTATCTTCAACATGGTCGATTAAATACGTGAACATACTTACAGAAATACTCCTAATTTCGCTGATATATGCGTTATGATGACGCTAACAAGTGAAAAGGCTTGTTTTCTAAGAAGAAAATGAATATGTAAAAGTAAGTTTTAGAGAATTTTTTTCTTGATTTTGCAATTTTATTGTACAAAATTGGTACAAATTATTTTATTGGCAGTATTGTTCATCATTAGCTATTATTTTTTCCTACTTTTATGGCAAGGCATGGATTCCGCGCCAATAAACTTATACCTTCAACTGAAGTGAAGCGTACTGCGACACAGCGTGCTTTTTGAACACTCCATGCGAATTAATCGTAGCGCTTTCGGTAGAAGCAACATATCGATTATGAAACCAATTGGTTTTGAAAGCTAAAGTAGTCAAAAATAGTGTTCTTCGAAAAAAAACATGCAAAATCCCCCGGATTTATTAAACAAAATATATTGTTGTATGTTTTAATATACTAAGATTTTTGGAGCCACAAAGGATTGATTCAAATTTAAAAGCGCTAAAAAAAATGGCTGGCGGTAAAAGCATATTTCTGGAGCAATTTAAAATAGAAAGAGCTAAATCTGACTCCAAAAGCACCAAAATGGCAGCACTGGTCTGTAGAGAGCCCAGTCGATGATCTGACCATTTTTATAAGCTCATGCTAAAGGATTCGCTTCTGGTCCCACCAAATGCAGAGCATTATCTTATTGCCGTGCTTTACATAAACCTTACTTACGCTTTGGATTGGATCGTAATGAATCCATTTTTCATCGCCGCTGACCATACAATGCGAAAATTACTTTGCTTTATACCGCTAAAGGAGCATTTGCGAAACAGTGACACGCTGTCCGATATCGCTTGGTTTGACTTCGTGAGGCATCCGACTTTCTGGACGAGACCAATGGCTTTCAATCGCCATGAAATGTCTCCTCAAGCCACTCCCAATATTTACACAAGTTTTTATTGGGTTTTGCACGTGTCTTCGTGTCCGGAATGGCCTTCGATACGGCTCTACAAAGGTTTACGGGCTTCATTCGCACTCCCTGGCGGTTGTTTCAAAATCACCACATCTAAAACGTGGGAACCTCTCTTACTCACAGGTTGAAATTGATTGATGGAGTATGCTCCCCGTAAGCCTCAAACAGCAGCCGATGATATTCTCCTGCACTTTTCTTCAGATCGAAACAAAGTACCTACTTGTACTAATGCCTTCCGCGAATAGAGTTTTGTGGGCACAAAAGCTCGAATAGTCGTCGCACGGTGGCTGCAACATTATCCGGTATGCTTAAACAGCAATGGTGCCCTCTGTTCACAATCCATTAAAACTTACTTGTCTACCCAATATAATTTGCGTAAACAGAATATTTACTGTTTTCCTAATTGGGGTTTTTTTTTTACCACAAATAAACCAGTTTAAATTGTATAATATGTCAACACCTTAGTGACTAATATTGTATTGTCTTATTGTTTTATATTTTTGCTTCTTGTTGACATGCATATCGCACTTTAGCTGGAAGAATGTCATAATTCAAAAAGTATACAAAACGTATATGACTCTCCTTGAAGTATGCAATATTTAGACCAGGGCCGGCGAACCTTTATACATATACTTGCCATTATTTCCTCAGAAATATTCAATGCAACCATGACGTCCCAACAAGAAATCATGACTTATCGCCGTTCTTGGAGATATTAATTAACACACAAATCGTGCAAAACTTTTTAAAACAACGAATTATGCGCCTCTTAAAGGTCTCTGTGGAAATATTGTCAGCTCCTGCAGACAGCTAATATGTCTGGAATTAACTTCGAAGTTTCTAAAATTTTAGTCTTCGCAGTTTTGGTCAAATTGACCGATGGTATTTCTAATTGTTTTGATTCCAACTCTTTCCTTGTTTCGACAAAGTTTTTGATCCATATTGAACTGGAACTCAATCAGCAGCATTCCAAAATCATCGATTTCCAACCAATAAAATTTTTTGGTGATTTCGTTTTTTCCAAAAAATGTTGCCCTTGCCAGGTGCAAAATGTGTTAGATATTACACGCAACACTGTCAAAGGGCATGTCTTTGCCTTCTTTTCCGTGTCTAGCTCACGCAATTCATAATATTATATTTTTAAGCAACTATCTGATTTTCAGGGCAACCATTACCCCTGACAAAGCTTAAAAGGGCAGGGAATGTGCCTTTTTTGCCTTACAAGAGTGAAATATTTTAAGAAACGAACAACATTTTCTCACCGTTTTCCTTTATTTTAGACCCGACCACAAAAAGAGAAAGGGTAATGAAAAGGCGAAATTTTTTGGTAGAAACGAAATCACCATTAGACAAATTCAGTTAATCAAGTAATGTCACATGAGGATATATAATAAATTTGAGTGTTTCCGATAACTCCTTGAATTCAGAAAACCGCTATTAAAGTTCTTCGATGACAGAGTTTATTACCAAAGAAAATTCGTCTGTGCCTCTTGCTACGTATGGTTTTTCATGTAAGTCCAAATCGCATTTGAAATTATTTAAGTTTGTGAAGCATTTGTAATTTTTGGAAACAATATCTTTACCAAAAACTTTCAAAAGCGCGAATGAGATATATCCTAATTATAAGAGTTTTATTGGAGCCTTGAAAATTTACGGTAAAATTCAATAATTGCTGGCACATATCCTTAAAAACCATAAACTTTGCAAGCCACGTTTTCGTTTATTTAATGCCTCCGAAGATATGGAGTTCACTATTTTTTGTGACTACGCCCATTATATTACAACGAAGGCGAAACCATGCTTTTGAAACAAAGCTTGTTCTTTCACTGGAACTCAATAATCGAATGTCTTTTGTGGATTTTGTTAATTATCGTCTGTATTTTTGGCCCTTCTGAGCTATGTTGGGTGTGAATAGATCTTGCTTTGGTCTCCGATTTAAACGAAAAAAGAAACTGCTTTGATTATGTAATAATTACTACTAGTAATTGAGGAATTGGGTCCTCAATTAATGTCGTGCCCAAGTTATTTTGTTGCGTTGCGTGCTTTTGGTTCGCCAGGCCTGATTTAGACACTAATCATTTTAAGAAAATTTGTTTTTTCGAAACAACCGGTATTTACTCGGGTGTACGTGGCGTATGAGTAACTTCCTTTCCTGCTCATTTTTCATACAAAAATCGTTGCGCATATTCATTTGACCACTCATTATTTCGTATTTATCTATCGATTTTCTTCATCAGTAACTTGATTTTTTTTTTGAAACAGATCAGGCTTCAACAAATGCAAAAATCTGGCACAGATCATTAAAAAAAAAAAGCTGCAATGATTAATTAATTTGTCAGAAACCATAAGCCCTATCGGAAAGTGATGTATATACGGTTTATGGAGAATTTCATTGGCTTTCATTTAGCGTATTTATAATTAAGATTTTTAAATTGGATCGTAAGACATATGTACGTGATTAAAAGGAAATAATTTTTGCTTTAAGCTGAATAACGGTAAATTGAAAATATCTCGAAAACGTATCCATAGAAGAAAAACTTAACTCGATTTTCGGAATCACCGAGCAATTCTACATAGGAATTGGATAGAGGCATCCATAGAACATTTTTGCTGTAAACCAGTGATATACAGAGCCAATAACCACCAAAAAACTGTCTATGTACATTGGAGTGAGTCAAATTGTTCGGTAGAAAGAACCATGTAACAATGAGTATAGCAAAAACGCAATCTTTGGAAAATTCTAAGAAGATTTGCTCTAGAAACATAGTGGGTCCCAAATGATTTTGAGGTACGTGCATATTGATGTCAAAACTTCACCTCCATAATTTTTTAAGAATTACTTCCTTTTTTCAAAAAAAAAAAAAATTAAAAATCAAATTGCATACGTCAAAATAATATTAGCAGACCAAAGTATACAATGTAGGTTTATCAAAACAATTTCATTAATCCATTTATAAAAAAAAAAAACTAAGCGAACAGTTAGCGATCGGCATTAGGACCATACGACCGTTAAAAAAAAAGCATTTACTTTGAAGTAATCATAGTGAAGTTTTGATGAAAACTTACATACTGAAATCTTATAGAAATCCCGCAAAAAGCTAAAATAAAAAGTAGGTTAATTTTTATCAGTTGGTTATTTTTTCTGCAAGGCAACTTTTCTCGAGTGAAGTAATTTTCTTTTCAAAGCAGTAAAACATTGAGTTCTCATATGATATTTTTATTTATGCTATCGTAATGAAAATTACGTACATACATACATACACACATAAAAATTTAAAATTCTTAAATGGAATATCCTCATATTTACTCCAAATTCCAACCATATAAGAAATATTTCTATATTGGCAGTATCTACTAGAGTAGTGAGCAAACATTACAGTAGGGATGTATAAAAAGGAACACCTAATGAAACTTTGTTGATTGTTTTAATTGTTGCACAAGGTTTGGAATTTGGATTTATATAGTTTTTATTAGATAATGAGCTCTAATTAAAAAAAAAAAATAGCGAAAAGAAATGCTCATTTTCCAATATTGTTTTCGCACGAATCGAAAATCATGATATTTCATTTTCTATACAAAAATTTCAAGTTTTCGATTCGTACGAAAACCAGAATATGCCTCATTATATAAAGATCACTACAATGTCGAGTGAGTCAATATAGTTATTTATTCCTTTTTACCTGAATAGTGAGTAAATTTTTATTCAGTGAAAAATTGAGGTATATGTTTGAGTTAAACATTCTTAAATAATATATTGCTAATCATTTTAAAAATTTTCAAATCGGGTTTTTTTTTTTAAATTTCCAGGTAGCTTTAAAATAAAATGTTAATACTTCATAAAGTTTCAGTTTGTATAAGTAAACATCGTCAACAAAGGGGCATAGCCATCCCAAAGTAAAATAATCTCTTCAACTTTATTTTCAAGCGCGGATACGTCAAATGTATTGAATGTATTTGTTACATATGTATGTATATTCACAGATAATAATACATAGAAAACCTGCGCATGCGCAAAACGTACATTTGGCTCAAAACTATCTCCCTTTGATTGCTGAATCCAAACATATTGCGCAGATAGGTTACTGCCAATATACATAGAACTACTTATTAAATATATGATTCCAGCTGAAAGAAATCACGGACGTTGTTTCGTCAGTCAAAAGTCCATAGTTATGTATGTATAGTATGTTCGAAATTCTATTTTGTGATAGCGTTGAGATGACGGCAACATAGAATCAATCGAAAAGTTTGTAGACGCTTTTAGCCGGCAGATATTTATAAACAGAGTTAAATAAATTAGTTAGTAAAAAGAAGTCGACGCTAAAACAAAGGAAAATCACTAGACAGCTTTGTCGCGCATTCATTTGTGTGTTAAATATGTTAATGAGTGCGTCAGATCATCGTTTGCGGTTTAATATATGTATTTACATATCAGCCACCAGACTTAATTTAATTTGTAAAGGCTTTAAATCTCCTTCTGATGCGTGGTTTATTGGCTTGTACTTTCCATTTTGCAACTTTTGTTTGATTTAACGAGGGCCGTTAGATAAGACAGTGAGTTTTTGAATTTTCCGCATGGTGAATTGAAATGCAACCCTGCTCCGGCCAACTAACATCTGCTAATATCGGATCATAGATCACTATAAAAGCTATGCCAATAAGTTTGTCTTGTAAATTTTGACAAAATGAAAAAAAGTGAATTTCGTGTGCTTGTCAAGCATTATTTTTTACGTAAAAAACCATCACCAAACCAAGCAAAAGCTTGTTAAATACTTAAGGGACTCTACTCAATAGTTAGATAATGGTTTAATGAATTTCGTTGTGCTCGTACCAGCACAATTGAAGTCGAATGTACATATATGGCGAACGCAGACGATGGAACGATAAGCTGTGCTTTTCAACGATATATCTACTAAATACTGCTGCTACGCCGCCGGCTTGGTAATGTCGTACGAATGGACGGAAATGCTCCAGCTCTGAAAGTACTTAACGCGGAGGAATGGTTGAATGAATTTACAACAAAAAAGCTACAATTAATGCCGTTATAACATTTTCAATATCTCAATTCTATCGACTAGGTGTATGGTGTCAAGTTAGCACTATATACCATTTTTTCTTAAAAAACGAGAGCTACAAATTTTTTCTTTCCACCACAAATTTACAACAAAAAAGCTACAATTAATGCCGTTATAACATGTTCAATATCTCAATTCTATCGACTAGGTGTATGGTGTAAAGTTAGCACTACATACCATTTTTTCTTAAAAAACGAGAGCTACAAATTTTTTCTTTCCACAACAAATTTACAACAAAAACACTACAATTAATGCCGTAGTTAACTATTCCAATTTCGAAAAGTGTAGTGCTAACTTGACACACGTAATGGCTTCAGTTGGCACAGAAGAAAAACGACTGGCGTGATTTGTTGAACTCGGCAAAAAATTCTTAGGCGGTTATACAGCATCAATCACTAAGAAGAAAAGCGCAACCGCGTAACCATTTCAGAGAAGTAATTGGCGATTTCAACTGTTATCCGGTCGAATGTTTACGCCGCGCCATTTCGTAACTGTAGACGAAGCATGGATCTATCCAAATACATAAATAAGAAGGCAAAGAACAGGCAAAGAGTGGACGGCGCACAAAAGCTCTCCAAGGTGGATTGGAGCGAGAATCTCTGAGGGCCTAAAACGTAGTTTCGCAGGCTGAAAATAAGTGATTTTCAGCGGCGTTTTGCCAAAACCGAAACCAATATATGTAAGTCAGACGGTGCAAGGTCTGGGCTGCTATACAGTGGATCCATTAAAATTTCTCAACCAAGTTCCGAAAATTTTTTCAAAGTCAATAAAATTTGTGTGTGATTCTGGTCCATCTTTTAAGATGTTTTTCGTTCAAACGATCGTAGTAGTTCATAATGGACAATTCCTTTCCAATACCATCAAAAGCTCAATATAACGTCGTTTGGATGTGAAGTCGTTGGTGGAGTGTCATCGGTGTTTGACCATGATCGTCCGTAAGGATTCCTTTGAGAAATGGTCCGATTTCGTTGCGTTTCAGCAGTGGTTTAGTCCGATTTACTTGCGTTAATTTATATGGCTCCCAAACATCGAGCTTCTTTGACTGCCTCCGTTATCTCCTGGTTTCGTAAGATATCTGCCAATTTTGGAAACTATCTTGAAAGCTCTTTACTGTATTTCCAAAGGCTAATTGAATGATCTGCTAACGCGGTAGTCTTAGCGTTATGCTTTCCGGCTTTTAGAAATTAGTTTTTTTTTTTAAATTGAATTAAATTAAGTAATCTATATATATACATATATATGAGCCGCTTATTTTGACAGTGGCATAAGTCACTTCACACCACCATGGCCGGCTACTGGTTGTATCTGAACGCATAGGTTATTCGTTCAACTTCATCAACCGAAGGTAGAAGGTTTTTGTAGTTGGTTTATGACAGTAGTGCGATTTAAAGATGCATTCGGTTACACGTAGCTGGCCATTTAAGCACAAGAGGCACGAAGTGACTTATGCCACTTTCAACATAAACGGCTTATTTATGTAAGTATATTTTTCTTTATAAAAGAATAAGAACTAATAAATAAAAGGACATTCGGCAAATAAACAAACTGACAAATGTTGCGAGAAATACAAGGTTTAGTCATAACTAAAACGCAACAAGGGACAGATTAGGTCATACCTACAGTCCAAAAAGTACGTTTTACAGATTTGCGGTTGAATCGACAACGATCTCTGACATATTATAGAAAGTGTGAAATAAACAGTAAAACAACTTCCATAAATAATATAAACAAGCTAAGAAATATATATTTTTCTCATACATATGTACATACATACACCCTGCGACAAAAAATAGCACATCAATATTTCACCAGTTTTGACTACTTTTCTTTTGCTTTTTTTAAGGTTCATTACTTTTATATAAAATTATAACTCTTTATCTAACAAATACCATATAAATCTAAAATTCTCAAAAATTAACGCTTCAAATTTGCACTTATTATTATGCTAGAATTTAATGAGCTATAAAACTGTATACCAAAAATTATTCTAAAAATTAAAATTACAATGCTTTTATAATTTTCGTGCAAAGTCTGAAATTTAGATTTATACGGTATTTTCTAGATAAAGAGCTATACTTTTATATAAAAATAATAAACCTTAAAAAAGGCAAAAGAAAAGTAGTGAAAACTGGTAAAAATATGGATGTGCTATCTTTTGTCGCGGGGTGTACATATGTATATCCTTCAAGCGAGGCAATTGCAATGACCCCATCTGTTCAAGTCACTGACTTTTCTTCTACAACAATATCAATTCATTCTCAATTATATGTTGACGTCATTGTCGCTGTGACAACAATTCCAACATAAATGATGATTACCATGTAAACGCACTTTGAGCGATGTTTAAGTCACAGAAATTGCTTGGCTTTTATTTTATGTACATAAATATGTACATACATATCGTCGATGTTTTTGCAAAACCGCCCATCGAAGAGTTGCAAAAGCGCCTAAATCGCCATTGTGGTCAAAATGAGATTTGGTAACCCTGAACTCCAGGCCTCGAGATTTATGCATAAAAATCGTATAATCGATATTAAAACAACAGAGTTGTAAAAATAATAGCTAGAGAAAGTACCGCCTATCAAGGCAATGCCTTCAAAGAAAAACCGTTTGTTCGCTCTCCTGTAAAATTTTAGTGCCGGAAGATAGGCGGTTTTGCAAAAACATCGACGATATGTGTATCTACAAAAACAATATGTGTAAGTACGGTTCATATGTATGTATGTATGTATGTGCGTGCGTATGCAGTTTCATAAAGTTATTAATTTATATCAGTAATTTTTGAAAAACTCTTCAGCGGTGAGAAACTCTGACTTTTTACCCATTAAAGCCTTTTTATTTTGTGTTTGTTTTTTTTTTACGTGCGTGAACTCAATTATTTTAAGAGAAATAGTTTTCACATGTCATAGGTTACAGTTAAGGTGGCTGCCGCAAAAGAGAGCCATTTTCGGTCTTTTAAGCTCGGAACACTTTGACGACTGCAACTTCACGACGTAACGACAGCGACATCATTTTGTCGACAAATGTCGCCTTGAAGCCAGCTTCTTAAACATTTTGAAGACCTCAGCGACATAGCAAACAGCTGATTTTAAAGTTTGACATTTTGGTATATTTATTTCACAAATTGTGTATTTTTATTTAAGTAAATAAGAAAAACATGAACAATGAAGAATATGTGATTAATTTTGCGACAATTTAATTTTGCAGCACTACATGTACTCATTGTCGCCGGCAAAATTAGAAATAGATTTAATTTGGCGACGTCGACAATTGCAGTCCTGCAGCCAAGATGTCGTGCTGTCGTCAAAATAATTGTGTCCGTAAGAACGTGTGTATTTAAAATTTTACAGATGCTGCTTGTCGCTTGCTGTCGTCAAAGTGTTCCGAGCTTCATAATCGAAGTCTATGAACTATAACTATATGAATCCCTAGCAAAATTTCGTTTTTAGGACGTAAATATTTTACATGATTTGAAATGGATAATTGAGCGAAAACGTCCATATCAAAATCACTGGATAGCTCTTAAGTTTCCGCAAACTGTAAATTTGACTAAAGTTTCGATACCAGTGTTTTAGGCCTTGATCTTCCCTAAATCATAGGTAGCCTTGTTGTGTGAACGATTCTCAAGCTCTCGATAGTTATGGAATATCTTGGGTTTCAAAAACTTTTAGACAAGCTTCTGTGTAGCCTTACAGGGCAATTCCGGCAACTGTCTTTCAACTCACCACAGTCTTTTGGAAAGACAAACGTCTTTCATAAGACAAATGCCTATTCTGGCAAGTATGATGAAAGCTCTTTGCTGTCTTTCGAAAGAATAATTGCTAGGAGGAGGAGGTATTAGTTTTTTTTAAATTATATTAAATTACAAAAATATGCACATCTAGTTTTCTTTTTAAAACAATAAAAACTAGTAAAAAACAAATAAAATGAAATAAAAAATAAATAAATAAATAAGCAAAAATAAATAGATACTTAGTGTCGCTGTTATTACCATGCGACAATACATAATATTCCGTAGAATCCAAATGCATGTTGTCAGCAGTGCTGTCAGATTGGGGGTAATTTTCCTATTTGAGGGATATTTTGCAACAAAAATTATTAAAAGGGAAAAAAGAACATTCAAAAAAAAATTTCTTTTGACACAGTTATCGATGCATAATTGATCAAAATTCAAGAATATTCGATATTCTTACGTAATTAATGCCAATCAGTTATTATATTTTTTACGAATGTTACTTCTTTACTACTGAAATATGTTTTTGTTTCGAATTCTTTGGGAATTTTATGGGGTACATTTTTAGATGTTGGTAATTGAGGTATTTTTTCTCAATTTTTGTGGGACTCTTGTCAGAGAATGTCTGGCATCACTGGTTGCCAGTTTGGCGGTCGAACAAGCTCCGTCACCTATTTGACCTTGTACTTTCCAGCCGGTGTTGAGAGAGTAACAGCTATGCAGCAAAAACAACATAAGCTCGTTGTCGTTTATTTAGTAACGGAATATAAAATAATACAAAGTGAATTCAAAGACAGTGGTCAAATATAAGAAGTTAGTGATACAAAATCTAAAAATTATAATTAATGAAAAAAAATATGAAAAATTATGGATACTAATTGTGATGCTGAAGGCACCACAGTACTCCCCGTTTAAAGGAATCGTACGGCTTTGCGTATTATGCGGCTATGTCTTTCTGATGTCATTGTTGTTGATGACGATGTTTGCGATGCCTGGCCGTTTACAGGGGTTTGTATGCATTCGTCTACGTCTATTTTGGTGCTTTCTGTTGTTGTTGTTGTTGTGTCGGAACTTGCGCTGTTTTTTGCCCATTAATAGGTAGTTGTATGTATTCATCTGCGTATTTTTGTGCTTTCTGTTATTGTGTGTCAAAGATTCGCTCGTTGCGCTTCGTGCCTGGTTTTAAGCGGTCGATGCTGATCTGTACCTTTCGTTCCCTAACTTTAATGGTGAAATATTTTTTGTATCGTTGTAAAACGTGCGAACATTGATTTAAGTCTGGGTGTGTGTAATAAGTTACCGTTGAATGGTACATATGTAGTCGTTCGAAATGCTTAGTTCCTAGTAGACTAAACAGTAGCTTCAGCAGGTGAGACTCAAACTGTCGCCCTTGGTCCGTTGTTATGAATTGTGAACAGCCATATCGGTCAAACCTCATTGCTATTAAGGCTTTAGAGACTGTCTCGGTATCGCTTCGGTCCAACGGGTTAACCGTTCGATTAAGGTCAAGCAATATCGTTAGCCGATGTGAAGGGGTAGCGGCCCAATTATGTCAACGTTGACATGATCTAAACGGCGATCCGGTAGCTGGTATTGTAGTAGTGGTGCTTTTGTATGGCAATTTACCTTTGAATTGTGGCATTTTATCCAACATCGCACAAAGTCAGCGGCGTCTTTGCGAATGTTAGGTCATACACAGCGTTCGGTAGCCCTTTTTACTGTGGTCCTTGGAGCTGGATACGCCATTGCATGCACGTGGTTCAGTATCTGCCTTCGAAATCGTGCTGGTATAAATTGGCGGATATTACGTGACGATATGTCGCACCATAATTCGCTCACGTCACCTGAAATTTGTAATCGTTTGAATTTAAGCGATCGTTTGAATTTACCTCTCCGTACCGATCAAAAAGGGTCGGCGACCGCCTCGGATGTTGCTCCAGCGACCGATTCAATTCATTTCGAGCTTGAGTCGTTCGCGCCGCCTTTGTAATGTTTACAGGGCGGTCGGCAGTTCTTACTAATAGAACCGAATTTTCCGTGATACCATCACTCGTCGAAATACACTGGTGTCCTGCTTCGACGTCGCTGGCATGACTGGCGTCGGTTCTCTTGTTGGTGGCGGCGGCGTTCTGTGCCGCGCTCAGCGTAAATTCGGTCAAAGCGTTTTGAGAGTTCATTTATGGCACCATATAACTCAGTGTACTCACCCTTTGGCTGGTTTTGGACCGGCGTGGCTGTTGAAGGTGCTGGTGTTGAATGTGTTGCTTGACTCGTACAGCTATTTACTTGCAAACCGATGGTGTCCACGATGGCATCTCCTGTTTTTAAATATTCCTTTGCAGATCCCGAACAAGCGGCTATATTTTTTACCGCTGACTCGCTGATGGTATTATCTACCAAGCGCATCATTTCTGCGTAAAGTTGACTGGGCCTCTGATCCCCCAACTGAGTTTCGTTCAGCATCTGGTTGAGCCGGCGTTGTTGGCTCTGGGTGCAGAATGTGATAAGTGGGCGTTTCATGGGCTAAAAAATCTTGCAGAGTTTTCGGTCCTAATAAAGCCATAACGGTGTTAAATTTTTGCTTGTCGCTTTTAATACCCACCCATTGCTGGAAACCAGTAAGCCAGACTCAGAAACCAGACATCGGTGTTTCTGTGGTCGATTGCGGGCATATCAGTTTTTAACGCCACGGCGTTGACGTCAGCTGCGGTTGCTTTTTCTTGCGAAGCATTATTTGGCGGCGCGTTGATAAGGCTGCAGGCCTGCTGCTTCACCACGTGTGAGACTCTGGTATAACGCCGGCTCCATTTGGAGTTGTAGTGGCGTTGGAGTCCACGGTAGACATTACCACATCTTGTAATGTTTACTTCTTATTGGCTACGTGTGCTAAAAGGCTACAGCAAGATTGTGCCAATTGACTTAGTCGGGGTCACCACTTTAGTGTCGTTGTTATTACTATGCGACAATAGAGACACTAATATTCCGTAGAATCCAAATGCTTGTTGTCAGTTTGGCGGTCGAACAAAAATTATATCGCTAATGTAACAAAGCTGCTCCGTCACCTACTTGACCTTGTACAAGGCGAATCTATACAAGGTGGTGCTATCGAGTCCGCTGGTTTCACGGCGAATATTGTACCTTTTGTCAAAATGATGTGTTTGTTGTAATTTTGCTTTGTCAATTGTCAATCTGGGTTTAATTCGTTGTTGTAACTTTTGTTTTTGTTCTGTCAACACCACCTTGTAAAAATTCGCCTTGACCTTGTACTTTCCAGCCGGTGTTGAGAGAGCAACAGCTATGCAGCAAAAACAACATAAGCTCGTTGTCATTTATTTAGTAACGGAATACAAAATAATACAAAGTGAATTCAAAGACAGTGGTCAAAGATAAGAAGTTAGTGATACAAAATCTAAAAAACATACTTAATGGAAAAAATATGAAAAATTATGGACACTAATTGTAATGCTGAATGCACCGCAGACATTTTAAAAAGTCAAATGATATTAAAAAATATATACTTTTCTTTTTAAAATAATAAAATAAAAAAATTAAAAGAGATGTGAATTAGACAAAGAAAAACATCAAAAAGAAGAAAATATTACCCAAAAAATTGAATGAAATCAAAAGAAATATTTTTTATTCTTAAAACAAAATTTAAAAATTAAAAGAAAAATAAATTGAAAACGACAAAAAAATTAAGATTGAAAAAATAAAATAAGATCCTAAAAATTAAATAAAGTAAAAAATATATATTTTGTTTCTAGAACAACAAAATCCAAAACCAAGAAGAGATATAAATTGAAGAAGCTGAAAATATTTAATTCAAAAATATAAAAAATATGTTCTAAAAATTTTATGAAGTCGAAAAAAATATATATATATATATATTTTTCTTTTTTAAACAATGAAATCTCTACGAATTTGTAACTAGAATAACCAATGTCTTTCGAACTAGTTTGCCATCTGTCATTTGTCTTAGTGTTTAGGCGCGTTAGGTGCCTACTCACCTCTCACGGATTTCTGTTGGGCTGCTTCATTTGTAGCAATACTTTTGAAAATGCGGTTAGGACCCGCTTCTATTGATCTGCCGACATTTTTTCTGCAACAGTAACGGATCGAACTCAGACTACGGGTGTTTTGGCCTTTTCTTTTCTGTGCCATTACTTTCTGTGCCTTTTCGCATCAATCTTAACATACTGTTCGCTGGAGAGCACAGTTCACACCTTTGAGGAGGGTAGTTCTCCCGGGCAGAGATCTATGTTAACCGTGTAAGGCTGAATAACTATTCTTAGGCAATGCATAGTTCAAGGTAACGTTACGTCTGCATGCTAAATCTTAAACGTTGTCTATATACTGTTTTTTACTACTTAAGATGAGAATCATAGCCATAGAACCAAGAGCCCTTATCGACGCCTGGGTGCCCGACAAAAGTGATATTTAATTCACGGTCGACTTGCTCTGAGCCTTGGGGCGTCTAACGGGCTGCGAACAACTGGCTTCCATTCTGTACAAATTCAGGCCTCAGTACAGAAGTTGCATTATCCGATAAGGAAAGTTGACTTTGGCTACGATTTCGAGATCCCCTGGAAACAGTTTGTTGAATCTGGAAGTTGCATAGACAATGCCTCAAGTAACGCCAGAAATTCCAGTAATAATAATATAATTCCTATTCTTTCTTGATGGAAACTATGGACTTTAACGAAAAAAAATTCTTGGCCTAAAGATTAAAATTTACGGCAAATACTTGATTTATTGAAAGTGAACAGACTCCATAACACCCTCTTTCCTTAATCCGAGTTCTCCCACCTTCAGGACGGATATAAAACATCAACCAGCGAAGTATAAGAGCGACAATACGCTTAAGGCCTTTGTTGGACAGGATC